>NC_085028.1:12928492-13145745 GCF_963692335.1 Osmerus eperlanus
TTAGATAAGATAGTGTGATATCTTAAAGGGTATGAGATGGCTATAAGTCGGTCAAAAGCCATCAGAGTAATAGTGAGGGGCTCCATAGCTGTACCTAAATGAAATAAAAAGTGTTGTAAAATGCAAAGAGAAAATGGTACGCTTCTCTCCTCTCCAAGGAGGACATTAAGCATAGTAGTACTCATGCTGCTTGTGTAGATAATGTCAACCATCGCCAATGTACAAATCAAAAAGTACATAGGAGAATGCAGCGGCCTGTTGAACACAATTATTGCAATGTTGGTAACACTTCCAAACAGAATGAAAATAAGAACAAACAGAATTGCTGCTCCAACCAACTTGGGGTATGGCACACCATCCAGTCCTGTAATTATGATTTCTTGAACCACAAATGTTGATTTATTGTTAAATTCCATGGTCCTGTAAAACATGACAGAATGCAAATATTGGTCAAATGAATTGAAACAATTGTATATACTGACCATATGTGGATCTAGATAGACAGATAAAAAAAAACTTATGTAATTTGTGTTATAAAGTTATCAACTGTGACGTATGCTATCTAAATGAGAGATCTGCATTCCTATGAAACTATGTGAAGATTTCAGATTATTTAGGCGTTAACTCTATCTCCGAGGTGCCACTCATATATCTGTCCCATGTTCTTACATCATGGATTTCGAGCAAACATTTTAGTTTTTTGTTGTGGTGTGAAAAAATTTACATTTGCTTTTTCTCATTGAATAAAAAAAAACATGACGAAAACCAATTATCTCATACTCACCAGAGTTATTCTGTTTGACAGGTCACTAGATATTGATATCAGTTGATATAAAAAGAAAGCGTAACAATTACTCTTGCTAGACAGGCACTTGTAAATAAGTACTACTGCGTTTAAGACTCTTATAATAAGCAACCCCCACACACAACCTGTCTCTATCTCTCCCTCTTTCTCGCTCCCTCTATTTTCTTCTGTCTCTTTCTCTCTCTCTCTCTCTCTCTCTCTCTCTCTCTCTCTCTCTCTCTCTCTCTCTCTCTCTCTCTCTCTCTCTCTCTCTCTCTCTCTCTCTCTCTCTCTCTCTCTCTCTCTATCTCCCACACACATGCTACTGTCATAGGTTAATTGAATTACATAAAGAGGCTTTATCTGATCAGGTTTGGTGCTTGAGAGGATGCAAAACTGACCTTAGCCCGCTTAATTTAGGTCAAAGTAGTGCAGTCTTAATGGACCCTAACAAAATGGAACTGGTTTTTAGCAGTTAATCAATAACTCTGTAACCAAATTCCTTGTGATTCCATGCGAAGTTGTTTTTTTATCTGTCCCTAAGTATGATTGTGTAATGCTGTCACCATTGCTGTGAGCCTTCTCTCCATGCATCAATAAATGAAAGATCTTACTTATTTCATCCTGTAAATCTTAGAGCTTTATTGAACCACAATAGTTGCATGTTGACAAAAAGCAAAGCTGTGATTGTCTTTTGCCCTAGTCTTACTGCATAAACCACATACTATATGGATGAGGAACAATCCATTGAAAGGAAGTCACACCTTGCAGTGACTTACGTGCATTCTACTAATATTTTGTAAAATAATAGTTTTACATGAGCATCTTTTGTACCTCATCACTTGTGATGAAATGAAGTAGTGTGGATCCTACTTCAGAGATACTGCATATACTGCAAGGCATATATGCCCCAGCACGGTTTTCAGCTTGTTCATGGGTTAATAGATTTACATTTTAGTCATTTAGCAGACGCTCTTATCCAGAGCGACTTACAGTAAGTACAGGGACATTCTCCCGAGGCAAGTAGGGTGAAGTGCCTTGCCCAAGGACACAACGTCATTGGAACGGCCGGGAATCGAACCGGCAACCTCCTAATAACTATCCCGATTCCCTAACCGCTCAGCCACCTGACTCCCCTAATAGATATTATAAACCCTTTGGGCCCAGAGTCTGGTGTCATTTAGATCGGCTCTGGGGGTTTATTATTAATAAGGTTCAGTAATATTAACATTTCAAAACAAGACAGTAGGACAACAGAAATGTAATAACCGGGTTGGTTTCAAATTGAGAACAAATGGATTCAAATCCACTACAAAATTGTTGTGATAAATTTCAATCCATCTCATAACAAATAAGTAGGAATATTTTTTACAGTCATTCGTTTTATTATACAATTTATCATGACATGTTTCCCATGCATCATTGACAGTTGAGAGTAGGCCTGCTTTGTAATGTTAACTTATTTTATCAAATTTTTAATGACTTAAAGTGACAACAATGTTTATTCTTAGTTTGATCTCAGTGAAGCATTACAGGAACACAAATACAGTGTGCTGTGTGCACACCTTGTTAATGACACACATGGGAGCGAAGTTTCAGAGAAACAACAATTAAGATGTTCTCCACCAAGACTTAATTTACTGTATTGTTGAAAGACATGGGCATGCCTTTGAGACTTTGTATGTTGACATATTGTCGGAGTCTTGCCAACTCCAGTCTCATGAACTACTGACCTTTCAAAGCCTTTTCTGAAGGGAAATGTGGTCACAGGACATCATAGTGTGAGGTCTACCTTCAGGGTTAAACTTAGTGGTCCTTTGACCTTCAAAGAAATACCCATTTGTTACAATCACAACACCAAAGTGACTGACAAAGAGCTAGGAGTTAAACATCCTTGTGACCTAGCTGTGATATTCCAAATTAAATATTTTCAGACAGGGCTCTTTACGAGAGCAGCCTGATTACTGGTCTGAGATCCTTGCTTTGTTTAATAAACCTGACCTCAGGTATGAGACATTCTCTTGATCAGATCATGACACACAATTCAGCTTGTTGTTCAAAAGGACTCTCCAGTGTACAAAACTTTTCTTCAGCATGAAGGCTAACCTACTAGATGTTCACACAGCTTTTAAGACAAGGTTACTAATATTGGTCATGTACTGAAAGTATGTGACAATTGATTAAACAAATCTAAGCATCCAAAGTGGTCACTGCCACAATCAGATTTAAGGAATGGCCGACTCTTCAGGAGATATGGCAACATTTTGGAAAGTTTCCAGATCAGTGTGCCAGTTCTTCCAACCACAATAAACCTATGGATAATTAAGTTTAACAATTAATATTGTAAATTCAGATAATATTGTAAATAGAAATTGTATTTGCTAAACAAATATGGCTCATGAGCTGACAGTTTTGCTTATATAGACTGAGGACTGTCATGGAATCTACTTTAACCCTACTTAATTTTTTTAATAATTATCTTTAAAAAATAATGTTACACGGTTTCGAATGTCTTTTGAATGACTAACGTAGACATATGGGTTCACAAGTGAGGGCCCAAGAGTAGAACAAATAGAAAGGACATTTCTGTTGGAAAAGGTGAATGAGAAACCTATGAAAATAACCTACTAGACGTTCACACAGCTTTTAAGACAGGTTTATAAATATTGGTTCAGGCAGGAAGACTCAGTAGTAGGTAATAAACACTTTATTCATAATGCAAACACATTCGTCTTGGTCTATATGGTTCTGCTGGTACCAACTCTCTGTCAAACCCAACTGAGACAGATCAGTGTGCCAGATCTTTCAACCACCAACAAAAAATATACATTATTAAGTAAAATGATTAATAATGTAAATGCAAATAATACTGCTATTAGACATTTTATTTATACATTTTATAACAGTTTTGCCTATTTAGACTGAGAACCATCATGGAATCAACTTTAACCTTACTTTGTTAAAAAATAAAATATGTTTTAAAAAGAGTCTTACGTGGTTTCGAATTTCTTTTGTATTAAGTCCGTAGACATATGGGTTCACAAGTGAGGGTCCAAGAGTAGAACAAATAGAAATGCCATTTCTGATGGAAAAGGTGAGTGAGAAACCTATATTTTTGACTTGTGACAATGAAAGCACCATTTTGGGGAAGAAAAAGCAAGCCACCACTACAACATGAGATATACAGGTACTAAATGTTTTTTTCCTGTGTGTAGAGGAAGACATTTTAATAACTGCATAAATTATCCTCATGTATGACACAATAATGAGGCAAAAATTTGTCCACAACACACAGTTAAATAATGTTGATGCAATTTTAAAATACATTGTGGGATCAACACAAGCTGCTCGGACCAGGCCAGAAAAATCACAAAAGGGGTATGGAGTTTCATTTGAGTTACAAAAGGGAAGATTGTTTACTATGACTGTCCAAACTCCTGATAATGTACTCCCTATTGCCCATATAACCACTATGAGCAGACACATAGTTCTATTAGATAAGATAATGTGATATCTTAAAGGGTATGAGATGGCTATAAGTCGGTCAAAAGCCATCAGAGTAATGGTGAGGGGCTCCATATGAGTTCCTAAATGAAAAATGAATTGTTGTAAAATGCAAAGAGAAAATGGTACGCTTCTCTCTTCTCCAAGGAGGACATTAAGCATAGTAGTACTCATGCTACTTGCGTAGATAATGTCAACCATCGCCAATGTACAAATCAAAAAGTACATAGGAGAATGCAGGTGTTTGTTGAATGCAATTATAGAAATGTTGGTAAAATTACCTAACAGAATGAAAAGAAGAACAAACAGAATTGCTGCTCCAACTAACTTGGGGTATGGCACACCATCCAGTCCTGTAATTATGATTTCTTGAACCCCAAATGTTGATTTATTATTAGATTCCATGGTCCTATAAAACATGACAGAATACAAATATAGGTCAAATTAATTGAAACAATTTACTTTGTAGATTGCATAGCCCTGTGAAGCAAGGCAGGATAAAAAAAAAGTAATATCGCATTTCTTTTGTAAATTGTATATTCTTGAATAAAGAGAACATTATCCCTATTGATCATAACTATTATTTCTGAGTGTATATGAATTCAGTATTATTTGTTCTTAATCTTCTTCCATTACTTTTCAATAGACTAACTGTGGAGTCCTCATGTGAGGTATCTTTCATCCACCTGTCCCATGTTCTCACCTCTTGACTATTGAGGGGTAAAACCCTTGATTTATATTTGTAATTAAAAATAAAAGGTATATCCAAGATATAGCCATTGAGATAACAGGTACTTACCAGAATTCCTCTGTTTGACAGGTCACTAGATTTTCTGTTGATATGAAAAGAAGTACAATTGAGCATGACTCTTGCCAGATAGGCTGTGGTAGTTAACCTGTTACCTTACTTATAGTCAGCACACCCACTTAACTGTGCTGATTCCCCCACATTCCCTCACACACATGCGCTCTCTCTCTCTCTCTCTCTCTCTCTCTCTCTCTCTCTCTCTCTCTCTCTCTCTCTCTCTCTCTCTCTCTCTCTCTCTCTCTCTCTCTCTCTCTCTCTCCTCTTCTGACACACATACACACACGTCTCCCTCAATTACCCTGCTCAGTCTCTATAGTCTATAACAACTGTCATGGTACCAACAATAGCAGGATGTCGTCAGGAAGCTCAGCAGGATAATCAAAATGACCCTACACTGTCCAATACGTTACCATGACTACATGTTGCAGATTGACAAAGAACAAAGGGCCCAAGATTAGGCCTTTGCCCTCGTCACACTGTAACATCCACATATTGACATGGAATAACTGATTGATCACAAATCTTAACTGATTTATCACATATCATGTCTTGCTGTATTATTTTTACAGTCATTGATATATACATATACAGTTATATTTACGTGAATGTTATTTTTATGCCATCTAGTGGTATTAATGAACATGTCAGAAAAGGCAGAGCCTTCTAATCAAGCCCTGTAATGTTTCTTTAGAATCATGCAAACAAGAACAATGCTTTATATATGGTAGTGCTTTTTATAACTTAGATAATGGCTTTATGACAAACATTTTGTTAGGAAACGATCAAAGATGACCGTTGTCAATAACACAGCTTCAGTTGGAGCAGGTTAATTTTTGATTAACTCTACTGTTTATCTCCTGTTGTCCAGTAGTACCTGCTTGTTTAATGGTATCTATGTGATGGCCTCCCTCCTCTTTCTTTCCATTATAAGTATGTTTGTGCAAGGCTGTCCATTTCTGTGGGCCTTCAGTCCATGCATTAAAAATGAAATATCTTACTTATTACTTATTTCATCCTGTAAATCTTGAACATCATAGAACCACAACCGTTGCAAATTGAAAAAGAGCAAAGGGGTGATTGTCTTTTGCCCTCGTCTCACTGCATCAGCCACATCCTATATGGACGAGGAACAAATGATTGAAAGCAAGTCAGGCCTTGCAGTACTGACTTCTGCATTCTCCTAATATTTTGTAAAATAATGGCTTCACATGAGTCCCTTTTGTCCCTCATCACTTGTGATGAAATGAAATAGTGTGGACCCTACTTCAGAGATACTGGCTTCCATGTGGGAAAATACAATTAATTATTATTTATGCCCCAGACAGGTTTTCAGCTCGTCTAATGGTTTAATAGATATTTTATGTCTCTCTGGATCCCCAGTCATTTAGATCAGCCTTGGGGTTGTTAATTAATAAGGTTCAGTAATATTGACATTTCAAAACAGGACAGTAGGAGAACATCAATGGAATAACTTGGTTGGTTTCAAATTTAGAACAAGTGGATTCAATTCCACTAACAACATTGTTTTGGTACATTTTAATGCATCTCATAAGAAATGATTTTTTTACAGGCACGTTTGTTTGATTATACCATATTTCATGAGGATTTCCGGATTTTGCGTACTCACACATCCCTCGTGTATCAAAGAAAGGTGGTGGTGTTGCTATGATATATAAAGCTAGCTTCAACCTCAGCCTAAAATCTGTAAATACTTTTAAATCATTTGAAATAATTTGCATGAAACCACCAACTATTTTAAAAAGGAATAATGCTACTACTCCTGGCCCCCCTCCCTCATTTTGTATAGTTACTCTATACCGGCCCCCTGGCCCGTATTCCCTCTTCCTGGAGGAATTTGCAGATTTTAGTGCTGATCTTGTGACATTTACTGATAACGTCTTGATTATGGGTGATTTAAAAAAAGATCCTTTAAGTAAGGCCTTTACTGCTCTAATGTATTCCACAGGTCTCACTCGGGTGGTTTCCAAACCTACCCATCTTCACTCGCATACATTGGATTTAGTTCTCACGCGGGGAATCAAGATTAGTGACGTCATTGTCCACCCCCACAATCCTATATTATCAGACCATTGCCTGGTCACCTTCAAAATGGACCTCTGCCAGAGCCTTGGAGGCACTAAGAATATTTCTACTAGCCGCTGCATAACCCCAAACACAGCTCTGGAACTGGCTAATATTCTACCCGCTGCACTAGAAGTCCTTGACGTCCCAAATAAATCATTAAATACTAAAACGAGGGATCTGAATTTGGTTCTTCAGCTATCCCTAGACTCTGTTGCCCCTCTCAAACCAAGGAAAAGAAAGGACAAGAAACTGGCTCCATGGTATTCAGAGGAAACCCGCACTCTTAAGAGGTCCACTAGAAAACTAGAACATAAGTGGCGTACCACTAAATTGGAGGTTTTCCGCCTGGCCTGGAAGGACAGCCTAATGGAGTACAAGCAAGTCCTCATCAGGTCCAGATCAGATTATTTCTCTAGGTTGATTAGTAAGAACAAACACAACACTAAGTTCCTATTTGATACTGTTGCAAATCTCACTAAGAAAAGTACACTCTGTGTTAGTTCAGATTTCTTAGATTTCTTTGACCAAAAAATCTATGCAATAAGGGACAAACTACAGACTAGTCCTGGAGGAGTGGCCATCAACACTGAACTTTCCCCTATACCAAGCATGCTGCATGTTGAGGCTCTCACTCACTTTAACCCTATTTCTATGGAAGCGTTCATCGAGCTGATAGACTCCTCGAAACCCACTAGCTGCCTTCTCGATCCCCTCCCTGCTAAACTCTGTAGGGAACTTCTCCCTATTATTGGACCACCCATGCTTAGTATTATTAATGAATCTATTGTAATTGGCCAAGTCCCCAACGATTTCAAACAAGCTATTATTAAGCCCCTTCTTAAAAAAACAAACCTGGATCCAGGTTGTCTTAGCAACTACAGGCCAATTTCAAATTTGCCATTTCTTTCCAAAATTTTAGAGAAGGCTGTGGCACAACAGCTCACTGAGCACCTCTCCTCAAATCAGCTTTATGAACCTCTTCAGTCTGGATTTTGTCTCCACCACAGCACTGAAACTGCATTAGCCAAGGTAGTCAATGATCTACTGTTAGCCTCTGACGCGGGTTCTATCTCTGTCCTGGTTCTTCTAGACCTAAGTGCAGCTTTTGACACGGTGGATCATGAGATTCTCTTGGAACGTATGGAGAACTATGTTGGAATTTCTGGTACGTCACTTCTGTGGTTTAGATCGTATCTATCTGATAGATCACAATATGTCCACTATGATGGCTGCTCATCCAGGAGCTCCACTGTAAAATACGGAGTACCACAGGGTTCAGTTCTAGGCCCTCTGTTATTTTCTCTCTATATGCTGCCTTTAGGAAACATAATTAGAAGCTCTGGGGTAAATTTTCACTGTTATGCAGATGATACTCAGCTATATATGTCTATAAAGTCTGGAGAATTTCCACATGCTATGGAAAAATGTGTTTCTAGGTTGAGAGCTTGGATGACTGCAAATTTCCTTCTTCTAAATTCGGATAAAACCGAGGTTCAAATTTCCGGTCCTAAAAAATATAGAAATAATTTTTCCAATCTGACCTTAGACCTAGACGGTGTCAAAGTCTCTCAAAGCCAGCTAGTAAAAAATGTAGGAGTCACAATGGACCCAGACCTTTCGTTTGAGTACCATAGTAAGCAAATTACTAGAACTGCATTTTTCCATCTACGTAATATTGCCAAAATACGAAAATTTCTCTCAAAGGATGATGCCGAAAAACTAATACATGCATTTGTTACATCCCGATTGGACTATTGCAATGTGTTGTTCTCTGGCCTCCCAATTACCCACCTAAAAAATTTACAGCGGGTGCAAAATGCTGCTGCTAGACTATTGACCAGAACAAGAAAGTTTGATCACATAACATCTACTCTTGTCTCTATACACTGGCTCCCTATCCAAGCCAGAGCTGACTTCAAAGTTCTACTACTAACCTACAAATATCTGCATGGATTGGCACCACTGTACCTCTCCGGTCTCCTTGCACCCTATTGCCCCGCAAGGACACTTAGATCTCAAGATGCCGGCTATCTGGTGGTTCCCAAAATTAAGAAAAAAACAGCTGGAGGTAGGGCGTTCTCATATAGAGCACCTCTTCTCTGGAACAAATTATCCGTCTCAATTAAGGAGTCTGATACTGTTTCGACATTTAAAATTAGGTTAAAAACGTTATTGTTTAGTCAATTCTACGACTGTTAAAGGTAAGTATGTTACTAGTTGGAGGCAACGGGGGACAAGTTGTTTCCATCCTTATTCTATAAGTATAACTTATTTTAGAGTTCTCTTCCCCTGGAACAGATTTCATGTTCCAAATGAGGGGGGCTGTCGCTGTCTTGGTGTGTGGGGTTGCATCAAATTCCCCTTTTTTGCTCTGTTAAATTGCTGCACCAGTTCACACTTGACCGGTGGGGATCTCATTCTATTATGACTGTAACTGTTAGCTGCTCCTGGCATTCTCTAATCCCTGCTCTCCTCTCTCTGTCCCCCCCCACACACATCCCTTGTGGTGTGGGGGGTTTGAGTTGTCAGCACCTGCCTGGTCGTCGGTCAGCCAACGCTGGACCTGGTCACGAGTCTCCCGGTCCTGTCCTACATCTATAAAGTTGAACAATGGATTTTGGTGTTTTAAAAACCCATCGACACTGTATGACTATGTTTAGCCTGAGTTCTGCTCCTCTCTCTCACCAACCGTCTCTGGAGGAGGGGATCCATTTTTTTCTCCTGTTGAGATTTTTTTGGGAGTTTTTCCTTGTCTTCCTTGAGGGTTTAGGTTGGTTGAGGGGCAGTTCTATGGGCATATGTGAAGCCCTCTGTGACATGCTTGCGTGTAAAAAGGGCTATACAAATAAATTTGATTTGATTTGATGAGGTATTTCCATGCATCCTTGACAATTGAGAATCGGCCTGCTTTGTAGTGGAGTAGTAGTAGTAGTAGTATGTTAATTTAGTTGTATCAACTTTTTAATTACTTACAGTAACAACAATGTTTATTCTTAGTTTGATCTCAGTGAATCATTACAGGAACACAAATACAGTGTGCACACCTTGTTAATAACACACATGGGAGCAACAACAATTAAGATGTTCTCCACCAAGACTTCATTTACTGTGTTGTTGAAAGACATGGGCATGCCTTTGAGACTTTGCATGATGACATACTTGTCTGACTCTTGCCAACACTAGTTTCATGAACTATTGGCACAAAGCCTTTTCTGTAGGGAAATATAGTCACATTACATCATAGTGTGAGGTTTATCTTCATTATTAAACTCAGTGATCCTTTGACCTCCAAGGAAAGACTCATAGATCACAATCACAACACCAAAGTGACTGATAGAGAGCTGGGAGTTGATCCTGAGTCTACTATACGCTAAGTGAACATCCTTTTGGCCTGGTTGTGATATTCCTGATAACAAATTTACAGACATATCTCTTAAGAGCAGCCTGACTACTGGTCTTAGATCTCTGCTTTGTTTATCCAACCTGATCTGCATTATGTCACATCCTTTTGATCCGTTCATGACACACCCTTCAACTGGATTGTCAAAATAACTTTCCTTCTAGCTGGCCTTCAGCATGCAAACTAACCTACTAGGTGGTCATTGTACAATTCTGTTGAGGCTTTACACAAAACATAATTCACCACATTAAAATGTGTTTATTGTTTAAAATTCATTGGATCAGAGCAATGTCCTTAACACACAGACTATACTAATATGATCTTAATTACCTTAATACAGGCATACAGCACTGCAGTATGCGTCATCAAATGTTGTGTATGAATATTATTTTACTGCCATCTAGTGGTATTGTCAGAAAGTGAAGAGCCTTCTAATCAAGCCCTGTAATGTCTCTTTAGAATCATGCAAACAAGAACAATGCTTTACATGGTAGTGCTTTTTTTTGTAACTTAGATAATGGCGTTATGACAAACATTTTAACACGTGCATATAAATCACAGATTACCATTGTCATTAACACAGCCTCGAGAAGTGCAGGTTCGTTTTTGATCAAGTCTATTGTTTATCTACTGTTGCCCAACCGTGTCTACTTGTTTAATGGTATAATAATGAAGTAAATATAACGCTAGTCTGTGATGAAATATGCTAGCTGCTAATGTACGTTGCATAGCAAGCGCCTCTCTCAACGTGAAGACAGCCAGGAGGGCCTATTTCGTGTTGAACGTGAGCTTAAGTTGATACTGTCATCAGTCATCCTCAACAATTTTTACAGATGCACTATAGAGAGCATTCTGACTGGTTGCATCACTGTAGCATTCGGTCTCGCCGATGCTACAGTGATTGGAGTGTTGCTACCAAAACTCACACCAAGGTTTTTGGAAAAGTTGGCAGCTCTGCTATTGCACTAACTTACCCCACTTGACTTAGGTTAGTATAGGTCTTGTCTCAGGTTAGTTAGGTCTATAAGGTTAGTATAGGTCATTATGTGTATTAGAGGTCTAGTATATTGTATTGTATATTGCATACTATTTTGTATATTAAGGAGGTTTATTATAATTGTATTTCTATTATATTTTAGCTTATCATAGATGTAATCTATGTTCTTAGTACGTATATGTCATGTTATGCCAGGTTGCTTGCGTTGTCTTGTCCCAAGAATTTCAGTCCCCAGTCTGAACTTGTGTTGTTCTGTGCACCTGAGAATAAAAAACTTGAAACTTGAAACTACTGAACACTATGTACTTAGCATTCTGCATCTCTACATTGGATGAACCTACAGTTTGTACTGCCAATCTATTTGACTGCCATCTAGTGGCAAAATGGCATGTGTGATTGAGGCAGCGAACTGCCTCTAACAGTGGGTAATGGGGCCTACTCTATGTCTTCAGGCCTTTGGAAAAAAAAGACAACTACAGTTTCAACAGAAGATGATGACATGAATCAGACATAATAAATAATATTGTGTGATCTTTCATATGAGGAGATTGAAGTCTGTCCTTACAAACACTTATTGTTTTCTAACATATTCTATCATTTTCTAAATTATGCATGTTGAATAGTTAGGTAGGCTCAACTAAGTGATGAGACAAATGTGAACATTCAACAACATATCTACAAATGAATTATGCATGTTCTCAATATTTGATTACCATATGGTTATTGTGTTGATGTAGTTGCACCTTGGCATAAACATCTAATATTAGCCATAACCGACACCCTTTTATTACTTTTAGTGTAAATGCATAAGATAAGTGGACATAATTATGGTGCTATCATAATCAACAACAAAAATAGAAATAATCAAAGAAAGCAAGTTGACGCCACCTAGGTGTTGGTCCTCTAGACAGTGTTTGTGACTGTTTACTCTGTGTCAAGCGTTCCCGTGACGCTCGGTCCCAAAGTTAGCACTCTGGAGAGCAGCCAGAGAGACGTGTCTTTCCATCACTGCTGTAAACAAAACAGTCATTAAGTTAATGAGCAAAGTTTGAAAGAAAGTAAACACAGTGGTTGCTACAATACATAGGGTTGTCAAGAACTGTCTTCAATAACAAGGCCTAGGGTGAACAAAGACTCTAGTGAAGGCCTTCCAGACATTTGGACATCTTCTATTGAAAATGTATACTGACCCGGTTTTCATTCACTCAAGTCAGTTTTCATAAGCTTCCACATTAAAATCCTTGTCACTTTATTAAAATAATTGCTTATGTCTTACCTTACCTATGGGTTGAAACAGACCAATACATCAACTTTTTGGAGCCATGGTGCATCAGAGTTCATATTTTTCCCATTTTAGGAATCAGCATGTTGCTTACAGTACAGTACATTTGTAGTAAGCAATTATAGTTGTTTACACAGGCATTGTATAGCCAAGGTATGTGTGTCCCATTCAAAGTCCAAGGCTGGAATTTCCAAGCTGAATTTTCCTCTTTCCTATCTACAAGCGTTTTAAGTGCACAGCACCAAAAATGAATACAAACATATCTTACCGTGGCAACTGATGATTTGTTTGTTTGTTTTTCTACAAGTTCATAGACAATTGAAATTCTTATTTTCATAGATGGTTTACTGGTACTGGACCAGCCACCCAATAACATTGAAAACATATTGACAACATCCTTATGTCCATGTGCCGCTTTCAGAAACACTGGAATTCAGCTTGAGGTGGTCAGTGAATTACATGAGACGTTTCTCGCTACATCTGCTCAGCAACACACCATCCAAACCCACATTGTGACTCCTCTACTATTGGTTCACAGATCAGCTCCAGTCTGGCGGGCTGACTGTTGTCATGGTGGGGCCAGTGTGGTGGTTATTAGTTATTACTAGTGCATTAAACATGATGACCTCCTCCAGAATAATCTAATTATTATCATCCAATCCCTTCCTCCAAAACTAATGAATCTTCACATGTCTTATGTAACCACATAGAAGTGTTATATTATAACCACTCTTGGGACATTTTCACAGATATCTACAAGTATCCTCAGATATTTGATGAAGTAAGGCAATGTGCATGTCTTGGCTGGTTGACTTTAACAGTCTCTCACTAAAGTCTGGTATTATAACTCATCAGGAAGACATCTCAACCTCCTCAAAGCAGGTGTGTAACAGTGAGTTGCAACTTTGCAATGGGAAACAATACAATAGATGTACTTAACTCAGTTTTCACCATGGGTGCAATGGAGTTGAACAATAGTGACAAGTTAGTGATTTTATTCATAGGCTCTGTTTTGTATACGTTTTCAGTGTTGTGCAATCTAGCTTTGCTTTTGGTCATAGCTGTTAACAAAAGTCTACATGAACCTATGTACATGTTGCTTTTCCATTTAATAATCAACGACTTGATAGGCATCAGTGCCATGATTCCCAAGGTGTTGTCCGAAATAATGTCTGAATACAGATATACCAGTTTCTTAGCTTGCCTTGGTCAAGCATTCTGCATTCACATATACGGAGGGGCCACACTCTTTATATTGTCTGTAATGGCTTTAGATCGATATGTAGCTATCTGCTATCCTTTAAGATACCACGCTATTTTGACAAAGGGCCTTGTTGGAAACCTAATTGCTTGTGTTTGGTTGGCTGACTTTACACTAATAACTGCCTTGTTAGGACTTATGTTGCGTTTTCCGTTCTGTAAAACTGTTTTAGTGAATGTCTACTGTGACAATGTTAGCCTCTTACGAGCAACGTGTGCAACCGACACAAGCGTGAACAATATCTACGGCTTATTCATCTCTGGACTGTACCATGGTATTGGTTTGTTTTCTGTTCTATATTCCTACTCATGGATCATCTACACATGCTTTAAAAACAAAGACCCAGGAGCTAAGTTAAAGGCTATAAACACATGTGGCACTCATTTGCTTGTTTTTCTCATTTATGAAATCACAGGGATGTTTAATATCTTAGTGTATAGGTTTCAAGGTAGTCCGCTTCTGCTTCAGCAGGTGATGGGGATGCTGTTTGCAGTGGTTTCTCCGAGCCTCAATCCACTGATATATGGGATTAAAAGTAAAGAGATTAAAGTAAAACTGAAACAACTCTTCTTTCAGTTACCTGGTACAGGTGGCCTGAAAGTTCAAGTAAACACTGTGTCAATGTAACCTTGACTTCTATTTGACATAACATGTTAGTAAATGATATAAAAAAAACTTTATATAGAGATGTTCCCATATAATGTACAACTGTAAACATTAATTTGTCCTACATTTTTGGCAGTCCAACGATACTTAATGATTTAGATGAAGTATATGCTCCTAAAGCATACAGCAGTTACAAATGTGACATTAAAGTTAGGAGGTGCTTAATTATTATCTTAAATATAATCTTTAGTGTTGCTTGTAATGTATAACATAGGCTACTCATATGTGCTTCATTGTTACTATGTTATAACTACAATGGATACTATTAAAATTGTTTTTGTTAATTACTCGAACAGATTCAGACTTTTCTTCGCCATTATAGTTGTGTTTACACACAGGAATTGTATAGCCTAGGTATGTGTGTCCCATTCAAAGTCCAAGGCTGGAATTTCCAAGCAGAACTTTCTTCTTTCCTACCTACAAGGGTTTTAGGTGCATAGCACCAAACATGAATTAGAACATAGTGTGGCAAACTGATCCTTTTTTGTTTGTAATTGGGTGTGCTTGCTTTCGACAGGTGCAAAATTTGTTCTCTCACATATATTATTGTTGGGTGTGCTCAAGCCTTCGGTGAGCACAACCATTCTCTCTCATATATATTTATTATTTTTATTTATTATTTTCCCACCCATAAAACGTAAATATTTGCACTACATAGACAACGTCTGTGTCAAAATGTTCGTCTTGGTCCCAATTGAGTTGCTTGTATTCGCGCAAACGTTCTGTTTGACGGTTTAGGCTTGAATTAAGTTTTTGTAGCAAAAAGTGCCTTGTGTGGCACAAGGGAACTCAGTGCTAGCCTAACGTCAAAACGTCATCCCACGTTAGCAACGACGCATAGATACAACGTTCTAGTGAGACAGACAGTGATATCAGCGAGTCCTCAGCATTAGTACCGTACTAGAAGTCTAGGAAAGTTTAAGCTACTTGGTTCACCTTCGTTCTTTTGGTGAGCAGTCTCACGAGCCCTACTTACCTGGCGTCATGGAGCCGACCAACTAAATACTTATTTAGCACTAGCGTTGCTACCTGCATATACCTACAGCTGGCAGCGGTGCTCCGTTTTGCTCCTAGATTCAGACCTAGCCCCGGTAAATTGTAGAGCTAGGTAGTCTAACTACTACCCTTCTGCTGTGTAGAAATTGCAGGAGCTAACCAGTCGAAGGGTGTACAAAAATACAGGAGCACACCCCACAATTTCCCCAGATATTGTACCCTCTATAGTTATTATTATTCTTATTTAGCCTATTTTCCCACCCCTAATGATCCCTCAATAATTTGACTACATAGACAATGCCGGTGTCAAAATGTTCATCTTGTTAGCGATCGTGTTGCTTCTATTGGGATTTACGTTCCGTTGCACAGTTTAGGTTTGAATTAATTTTTTTGTGGCAAAATTGTCTTGTGTGCACCAAGGCACCTCAGTGCTAGCCTAACGTCAGCACATGTTAGCAACGACGCATAGATACTCTGTTCTAGTAACACAGACACGCATAGATACGCCGTTCTAGTAACACAGACAGCGAGATCAGCGAGCCCTCAGCATTAGTACCGTAGCTAAAAGTCTAGGAAAGTTGAGGCTACTTGGTTCCCCTTCGTTCTTTTGGCGAGCAGTCTCACGAGCCCTACTTACCTGCCGTTATGGAGCCGACCAACTAAATACTTATTTAGCACTAGCGTTGCTACCTGGATATACCTACAGCTGGCAGCTGTGCTTCGTTTTGTTCCTAGATTCAGATCTAGCCCAGATAAATTGAAGATCTAACTAACTACTAGACTTCTGCTGTGTGGGAATCGCAGGAGCTAACCAGTCGAAGGGCGTACAAAAATACAGGGTGTTGATATTCACAGCCTGGAAACATACCCATCTGCAACCGACGCAATGCTTCTCCATGGAGTCAGGGCAGACGGATATGCCCAGAGATTACAAGTAGGAACTTCGACTTTGAGGGGCATTCCATTGTGCTGTTTCTACTAGGAAGTCAGAAAAACTTGACTTCTAAGTTGTTAGGAAAGCAGTAGGCCTACAGCAAACACAATCACTGTACTGAGCCTCCCGTTGAGGCCTCACACCTCGTTTTTAATAGGGGCTCTGAGCAGTGACTTCAAACTAACTCACAGGAGGATTGTCAACACATTGAGACTCACTTTCAGAAACACTGGAATCTAGCTTGAGGTGGTCAGTGAATTACATGAGACGTTTCTTGCTACTTCTGCTCAGCAACACACCATCCAAACCAAACTATTGGTCAGTGCACTGCTGATTGCACATTGTGACTCCGCTACTATTGGTTCACAGATCAGCTCCAGTCTGGCGGGCTGACTGTTGTCATGGTGGGGCCAGTGTGGTGGTTATTAGTTATTACTAGTGCATTAAACATGATGACCTCCCCCAGGATAATCTAATTATTATCATCCAATCCCTTCCTCCAAAACTAATGAATCTTCACATGTCTTATGTAACCACATAGAAGTGTTATATTATAACCATTCTTGGGACATTTTCACAGATATCCACAGGTATCCTCAGATATTTGATGAAGTAAGGCAATGTGCATGTCTTGGCTGGTTGACTTTAACAGTCTCTCACTAAAGTCTGGTATTATAACTCATCAGGAAGACATCTCAACCTCCTCAAAGCAGGTGTGTAACAGTGAGTTGCAACTTTGCAATGGGAAACAATACAATAGATGTACTTAACTCAGTTTTCACCATGGGTGCAATGGAGTTGAACAATAATGGCAAGTTAGTGATTTTATTCATAGGTTCTGTTTTGTATACGTTTTCAGTGTTGTGTAATCTAGCTTTGCTTTTGGTCATAGCTGTTAACAAAAGTCTACATGAACCTATGTACATGTTGCTTTTCCATTTAATAATCAACGACTTGATAGGCATCAGTGCCATGATTCCCAAGGTGTTGTCCGAAATAATGTCTGAATACAGATATACCAGTTTCTTAGCTTGCCTTGGTCAAGCATTCTGCATTCACATATACGGAGGGGCCACACTCTTTATATTGTCTGTAATGGCTTTAGATCGATATGTAGCTATCTGCTATCCTTTAAGATACCACGCTATTTTGACAAAGGGCCTTGTTGGAAACCTAATTGCTTGTGTTTGGTTGGCTGACTTTACACTAATAACTGCCTTGTTAGGACTTATGTTGCGTTTTCCGTTCTGTAAAACTGTTTTAGTGAATGTCTACTGTGACAATGTTACCCTCTTACAAGCAACGTGTGCAACTGACACAAGCGTGAACAATATCTACGGCTTATTCATCTCTGGACTGTACCATGGTATTGGTTTGTTTTCTGTTCTATATTCCTACTCATGGATCATCTACACATGCTTTAAAAACAAAGACCCAGGGGCTAAGTTAAAGGCTATAAACACATGTGGCACTCATTTGCTTGTTTTTCTCATTTATGAAATCACAGGGATATTTATTGTCTTAGTGTATAGGTTTCAAGGTAGTCCGCGCCTGCTTCAGCAGATGATGGGGATGCTCTTTGCAGTGGTTTCTCCGAGCCTCAATCCACTGATATATGGGATTAAAAGTAAAGAGATTAAAGTAAAACTGAAACAACTCTTCTTTCAGTTACCTGGTACAGGTGGCCTGAAAGTTCAAGTAAACACTGTCTCAATGTAACCTTGACTTCTATTTGACATAACATGTTAGTAAATTATATAAAAAAACTTTATATAGAGATGTTCCCATACATTGTACAACTGTAAACTTTTAAATTGTCCAACATTTTTGGCAGTCCAACGATACTTAATGATTTAGATGAATTATATGCTCCTAAAGCATACAGCAGTTAAAAATGTGACATAAAGTTATAAAGTGCTTAATTATTATCTTAAATATAATCTTTAGTGTTGCTTGTAATGTATAACATAGGCTACTCATATGTGCCTCATTGTTATTATGGTATAACTACAATGGATACTATTATTATTTTTTTGTTAATTACTCGAACAGATTCAGACTTTTCTTCCTCATACTACTTAAGGACAGTGATTGATTGCCTGTGACTTGATCAGAATCAGAATTGTGTTTAATCACCAAGTAAGTGGTCACAAACAAGGAATTTACTTTGGTGGGCAGGTGAATACAGTGAACATTTAAATATAATGAACAAAGTCAGATGGCTGAGCGGTGAGGGAGTCGGGCTAGTAACCTGAAGGTTGCCAGTTTGATTCCCAGCCGTGCCAAATGACGTTGTGTCCTTGGGCAAGGCACTTCACCCTACTTGCTTCGGGGGGAATGTCCCTGTACTTACTGTAAGTCGCTCTGGATAAGAGCGTCTGCTAAATGACTAAATGTAATGTAAAAGTAAAATAAAAATGTAGAAAATTGATTGACTGACATTTGGGTAGTTGCAAAGCACAGCTACTCTGCAGACTCTACAGACAACATATAATGACAAATAACCTTCGTATGTAGAATCACAACCAACAAGATAAAGTATGAATCTAACCAAACCAAGACTGGTAAAGCCTGTCTGACTGCAAAGCTCCTACATTACTGTCTTCAGGACTTACCACTATTTTTAGCTTGTCAAAGTCAAAACAAACACAATTCACAAATAAGCATTACATACAAATAAAAAATGATAATATCATATAATAACAAAAGTGTATTAAAATACATTTTAATGCTCACAATTTAACATGTGCTATACCTTTGTGATCACCAGAACAACTTATTGCATATTCACTGAAATTGACATGTAAGTAGTAACACAGGTGTGCCACTTAGAGGCGCTGCAGGGTAACTAATAGAGTGTTGCATGGAGGACGTCTTTTTGTCGGCTAACCCGGAAGTTAGCATCGCCCTTGTCAAAGAGTAGGCCCAGTAGGCCCTATGAGTAGGCCTTTGCCTCCGTTCCATCGACAAAAAGCCTATGGGATACAGTTTATGTGTTTTTCCAATGGATTTTGGATTATCGCTGAAAATAATCTATGTGGGGAAAATGTTCTGCAAAATAACAGATAAATATAAGCTTTATGGGTTTTTAAGCGTAAATGTAATTGGCAGAAGTTAAAAGCTAGGCTAACTTCGAACTACACCATGGCCGCATGACTTCAACGTCACCGCCACTGAGTTTTCAACTTCTGATTTTGCGCGCTTACTGTACCTGTTAAATAGGCTACGACATCTTAAAGGCAGGGTAGGCAATGTTGTTGAGAAGCACTTTTTGTCATATTTGCCGAAAATACTGTTACGTCTTGATAGCAACCAATATATTTAAAGGTTTGATGGTAATATTAAATCATTCCAACATCATTCCAACAACATGCGGCGTTTAGGTGGCTGAGCGGTTAGGGAATTGGGCTAGTAATCAGAAGGTTGCCGGTTCGATTCTCGGCTGTGCAAAATGATGTTGTGTCCTTGGGCAAGGCACTTCACCCTACTTGCCTCAGGGGAAATGTCCATGTACTTACTGTAAGTCGCTCTGGATAAGAGCGTCTACTAAATGTAAATGTAAACATCTGTGGGTGTCGCAATAAACACAAACAATCATTAAGGGGTACCCTGACTATTGATTGAATGGGCAACCTGTCTACCTACCTACCTGAACGCACTCTGCCCCTCCACTCGATACTTGTTACTGTAATTTTGTGAGAGTGGCTTTGAAGGGAGGAGGTGGGATATTTTGGTTGGTTTGAATCATGTCAGAAAGAAGCTAAAATAGCTAGCTTCACGCAACTTGCCTACCCTGCCTTTAAGCTTGTGTTAACCACAGACCCTTTTTCAGACATATTATAAGTGCACAATGCCCGTGATGCAGTCGACTATTAAGATATCGGTGACACACAAACACAGATTCCTGGAGTTATAAATATAGCAGTGCTCGTGATGTTAGTGCCTGTGATTCTGCCTGTGATTTTCATGTTTTCGTGCTCACATGCGGTTCCCCCTAATAACCCCAATACAAAAAAACATGCAGAACAGATGCTTTCCTGCCCCGGTCCTGGCCAGGACACGCGTGGGCACCTGGCCCCCGGGCGCCGTTGATATGCCCGCCCTCTGCTCCTGGCTGCTCTTGGAGGAAAAGATAACAGGATAAGGAAATGCAGAGGGTGAATTTCACCAGATGGAGAATGGAGCATGTTTTCTGCGATGTGTACACATGTATGGCCATTTCAATAATCTTAATCTTAAAGTGATGCAGCTGCAGTTTTTCTCAGTTGCTTTTGTACCTACATTTCTTTAGATCCCAATTAAAATACTCAAAACTACTTGAAAAAAACTTACTTATAAATAAAGAAATAAAGATACTTAGAAAAGGGGGGATTTTTTTGTCATTCTGATGACAACATTTTTGAATGTGCATTGTTTTCTGTTTTCATGTAGCCTACTATTGGAAGTACAATTTCTTTAAATAAAGTATGGAAGATTTATATTACATTTGTATGGTGCCTCTTTATTATGTTGTAATTGGTAGGTCTATTTATATTCTGAATTAAACTTTTAACACAGGAATGTAAGACACCGTAATGAGTAATTCCACTTTGATTAGTAATTAAAGTACATATAAGTAATGGAGACAAATAGTAAATTATTGCTTTTCAAATGTGTTTGTTTGTACGCTTGTACCTCATGCCAACCCTGCATAAATCTGCCCCACTTGGACCAACCCAGTCAAAAACGTCTGGCCACCACTGACTGAGCCTTGCAGTTAAACCTTTTTTCATCAAACGTTAATGTTTATAGCTTTCAATGTGTACATTAAGGTAAGGCATCAAGATAAAGCACAAGCACATTCATCTCTATGATCCTTTTTATTTTTTACAAAAAGGTTTATAAGGAACTTTAAATTAAATTGTATCAATTTAGCGGATGACTTAAAAGCAACATACAAATAATGTAAATGGTAAAATACAGCAGAAAATCAAGGATCAGAAGTGCATTGTTCTAACAGTATTTTTGTATTAAACTCTGTTTTTTTACCTGCCACAGTGCATCAATAACGTCATTATCGTTACAGTATAGTACATCATTCTGATGATTGGGCAGTGTAACAGTAAAACAACCCAATATGGACATAAACACTGTACTCTATCAATGACAGCTGTACTCAATTGTACATATAAGTATGAATAAACAGTAAACCAAAGACAAGTTGTGTGGATACTGACAGTGTAGACATGGATGAGGATTTTATTCATTTATTTTACCATTACTTTGAATGTACAGTTTCATTTAGTATGTTACACTATAAACATTCATTAAATTAATTATGATTGATATTAAAACCTGGTTTCAAGGGATAATGCATAAGTGGATGTCATGGTCGTCATGAGAAAGCATTTCTTTTAAAAAGTAACCTAAAACTTTGGCGAATTTCTTTTGTTTTCAGACCATATATTAGAGGATTTACTAAGGGAGGAAACACCATAACTGACACTCCAAAAGCCCTTCTGAGGAAAGGGGACACGCTCTCAAACCGATGAGCTGTCAGAGCAAAGCATGAGTTACACTCCAAGAACAAAAACACCACCAAGTGTGTGCCACAGGTTTGAATGGCCTTACTCTTGGCATCAGATTGCTTATTCATAATACAGGTGAGCAGGATCTGCAAGTATGTGAATCCAACCACAAAGGCTGAAAGGCCTTGGTAGAATGCTATAAGAGCCAAGCCGTAGTAATTGTTCAAACGTGTGTCTTCACAGATTAGCTTGAGTAAAGAGGGGTTATTACAGTACATGTCCACTATAGTCATTCTGCAGATTTCAAAACGTAAGAGCAGACCCAACAGCAGCATAATCAAAAATATGTTGAGGACCCAAATCATGATGATTAGTCGAATCAAATGAGTCGGCGTCATAATGGAGTTATACCTTAGTGGACGGCAAATGGCAACATACCTGTCATATGCCATGGCAGTCAAAATAAGCAAGGAACCTCCTCCGTACATGTGTGTAAGAAGTGCCTGTATGTAACACGCAGTATAGGAGATGGATCTGTTCTGGGTCAAGATGCTCAGCAGCATTTGAGGAAAGAAAGCAGTGGCACCCATCATGTCATTAACAGTCATGTTGAAGAGCAGAATAAACATGGGGTTGTGCAATCTCCTGTTCAGGCCAATTGCTGTTAAAACCATTACATTACAAAACACTATGATAACATAAGTAAGGGTCCCAAAAAGGAATGCTGGATAAATGGAAAAAGGAGTTAAAGCAAGAGGTTCCATTATCAGCATGACTGTAACATCAGAAGAATTAGTTATCATAACCATATTGTATGGTTGTTGCTTTTGTAGTAGCTGATAATGGGTTCCAACTGCAACAGAAAGGACAATTGATATGACAACTTACTATTAGTACTGTATGTTAGGTATTCAATGATTACATCTTAATTACATGGTTATTATAATATACATGATATGAAGTAGTACCACTGTAGATGCTAACCAGCTGAACTTCTCCCCTACCTCTTGTTGTTCTGCAACTCAGAGTGCTTTGTTTGGTGATGGCCCTGCTCTATTTATTGGCTAGTCTAGAATAGGACGTGACAGGTCCCTAGGACTCCTTTTTTCCCCATCTTTTAGAGGCAATTGTGACACATAGAAACATGCATGAATACTCGAGATAATTTATTTGAATCACAAATGAAAAGAAATGGAAGAACAAACAAGTTGCAGTTTTTCTTGTAACAGTTTTTTTCGAAAATATTTGTTAAACCTTTTTTCACATACACAGTGAAAGGAGAGGAGAGAGGAGGAGTGGGGAGATGAGAACAGAGAAGCCTATAACAACGTAAAGCAGAGCATAGTACAAGTACCGTAGAGTATAGTAGAGTCCTCATCAGATACTCATTAATGATGACATTTTTTTTTTAAACCTTTTTCGAAAATGTTGTTTCAACCTTTCAAAAATCGATTCAATTTGTTTTTCAAACTTTCGAAACTTTTTTTCAAAATTATTGTTTCAAACTTTCAAAACCTTTTTTTTGTAACCTTTATTAGAAAAACTTTTTTCAACCTTTCCCCCCAAAATCGTAAAAAATAAAATAAATAATCAATCTTTCAAAACGTAAAAAAAAAAAAAATGTTTTAGATAAATAAAGTAGCAGATTGTCTTGGCCTATTTCTCAATGTAATCATCCATTTCATCCTCTACTAGGCCTACTTCATCCTCCCTATCCTTTTCCATATCAACTGCTCCACTGCGCAGTCGTTGGTTGTGGTAGCCTTGTAAAGGATAGGGAGGATGAAGTAGGCCTAGTAGAGGATGAAATGGATGATTACATTGAGAAATAGGCCAAGATAAGCTAAGTCCTTGGTCAATATAACATTAACCCATAACACAACATTTACTATACAAAAGTAACACGTCATTACAAAAATTAGGCTACATGTAGGTGCTACAACATTGCAGTATTTGCCTAGCTAAGCGACGACACAATTATTCCACAGCAACATAAACCCACAGTCCAACAGCATCAACAGTTTTTGTTGTTGCTGTTTCTGCAAAAGGTTTGTTTGCTTCAGGCCTCTGTTTGTGTAATGCTGTGTGATAGGGGAAAATGTTGTCAGTTTTTGTTTGCTGCAATTACATAGATGTGTTGTGCACCTTATGGCCACCGTAGTTTATGTAATTACAGTATTAATGTATTTACTGCTGCTGCTGTTTTTTGCCATATACATATTTCATACATAGCCTATATTCATACAGATTTCAGATTAAACATGTTTTTGATTTGACTCTAATTACTGTAATATTTGGCTTAAATGTTTTATGTGTTTGAAAATGCGTGGTTGAAAAGCTCCGCGGTGGCAGGGCCCCTGGGGTGGATGAGGTCCACCCGGAGTTCCTTAAGGCTCTGGATGTTGGGGCTGTCTTGGTTGACACGACTCTTCAACATCGCGTGGACATCAGGGACAGTGCCTCTGGACTGGCAGACCAGGGTGGTGGTTCCCCTCTTGAGATTAGCAAGGATTTCATGCTATTTTCAGAGATTAGCGATTTTCTATCATTTTTTAAAAACATTATTGAAAAAGTAAAGGGTGTGGAAGTAGGCCAAACATTATTAGAATAATATGGTGTGTATTTGAGACTTTTTGAAACAAGTTTGAAAAAGATATTGAGATTAGCGAGGATTTCATGCTATTTTCAGAAATTTGCGATTAATTGGAATTTTATTCAAAACTTAATTGGAATAGTAAAGGTTGTGGAAGTAGGCCAGACATTATTAGAATAATCTGGTGTGTATTTGAGATTTTTTGACACAAATTTGAAAAAGATATTGAGATTAGCGAGGATTTCATGCTATTTTCATAGATTATTGATTAATTGGAATTTTATTCAAAATTGTATTTAATAAATAAAAAATAATAATAATAAAATAAAGGGTGTGGAAGCAGGCCAGACATTATTAGAATAATCTGGTGACAGTTTGTTTTTTATATCCATAAAAATATTATAAAAGTCATCATTTTTCAAAATGGTATGGGTAATTTTCACCCGGTCCCTAACTCGACGCTGCAAAGTAGCGTTTTCCGAATGTGAGACGAATGTCGAATGTCGAATATGAAACTAACTTCACCTCGCTCTCCGGGTCGGGGAGGAGATCTTGACCCAAGCGGAGGAGTTCAAATATCTCGGGGTCTTGTTCACGAGTGAGGGAAGAATGGAGCACGAGATCGACATGCGGATCGGTGCGGCGTCCACAGTGATGCGGGCTCTGCATCGATCCGTCGTGGTGAAGAAGGAGCTGAGTCGAAAGGCGAAGCTCTCTATTTACCAGTCGATCTACGTTCCTACCCTCACCTATGGTCACGAACTGTGGGTAGTGACCGAAAGAACGAGATCGCGAATACAAGCGGCCAAAATTAGTTTTCTCCGCAGGGTGTCCGGGTTCTCCCTTAGAGATAGGGTGAGAAGCTCGGTCATCCGGGAGGGGCTCAGAGTAGAACCGCTGCTCCTCCGCGTCGAGAGGGGCCAGTTGAGGTGGCTCGGGCATCTGATAAGGATTCCTCCTGGACGCCTCCCTGGTGAGGTGTTCTGGGCACGTCCCACTGGGAAGAGGCCCCGGGGAAGACCCAGGACACGCTGGAGGGACTATGTCTCTCGGCTGGCCTGGGAACGCCTCGGGGTCCCCCAGGAAGAGCTGGTGGAAGTGGCCGGGGAGAGGGAAGTCTGGGCCTCCCTGCTTAGGTTGCTGCCCCCGCGACCCGACCCCCGGAAAAGCGTGGGGATGATGATGGATGGATGGTGTTTGAAAATGTTTGAATTGTATTGTCTTGGCAAAACCTTAAAAACAACTGCTCGTTTTTTTTCTTTTTGCGTGATTCTCTTGAGAAAATGACGCAATGGGTTATTTTAGGAATCTACAGATTACCTATGCACCATCTCAGAAGACTTCATAGGGATGAAAATGATGCATGGCTATAGATACCATTCAGTATATAAAGTCACAAGTCATACAATTGAGTTAGTTTCTTGTCAAACCTTAGTGTTTCTGTGTCATCCAAACGGTTCTTGATTGCTGTTGCCTAGTGTGTCATTGAAAATGAATGGTTATGGATAACAATTTTTTGTGCTGCAGTGGAGAGACTAGGCATAAACTGAACCAGTTTTGTGCTGTGTGGAAACAGATGTAAGTAAAAGGATGAATTAAGGAATATTTGTCAATTTCAATGTATTGGATGTTTTTTGAATAAGTGTAATTTTTTTAATTGTTTTGTATGTTTAATTAGTGTACCCACACTTCTGAAGAAGAGAAGCCTGATTCAAAGACAATGGAAGAACCTGCAAATGTGTCATCTATTCTAACACTTCAAGGCTACAACCTCCCTCCTGACACTGTCATCCCTGCTTTCCTTTTTGCATCCCTGGGTTATATGATCATCCTGTTCTGCAACCTTCTTCTTATAATCACCATTGTCGGAAATAAGAGCCTCCACCAGCCCATGTATCTTTTGTTGCTCAACTTGCCCATCAACGATCTCATCGGCACCACTGCACTGTTTCCACAGATGATCAAACAGATTTTATTAGACGTCAAGACGTTACCACACTCCTCATGTGTCACTCAAGCATTCTTCCTTCATGTGTATGGAACAGGTACTGTTTTGATTTTATCTGCTATGGCATATGACAGATACATTGCCATATGTTGTCCATTGAAATACAATGTCATTATGACAAACAGCCACTTGATGAAAGTCATAACAGTGATGTGGCTGACTAACCTTACTCTAATTAGTGTTCTCTTCTACCTGTTGCTTCGTTTGCCCCGTTGTAGGTCTCTCATGGTACACACCTATTGTGACAACCCCTCATTGCTGACACTGGTCTGTGCAGATACAAGCATCAATAACATATACGGTTTATTCACTACGGCTCTTACACAGGTGATAGCAAACGGGACAGTTCTGTACACATATCTTCAGATCCTTGTTGCATGTTTCAGAAACAAGGGATCTGATACGAAAACCAAAGCTTTACAGACGTGTGCCACTCATCTAATTGTTTTTCTTCTTCTTGAAAGTCTAGGTCTTTTCACAATCATTTCCTCCAGAATAAAGAATATTCCCCCGGACCTAAGGAGACTTATAGGGGTCTCAACATTAATGTTTCCTCCAACAGTGAATCCTATCATATATGGTATTAAAACTAAAGAGATCAGAGAAAGGGTGATACACATGTTCAAGAGCAAAATATTTCCATCCTAGGATGTATTATTCCACAGGTACAGAACCAACAGCATCTATCATTCAGAACCTTGATGTCCTTTTTCAAAACTCTAGACACAAAACTCACAACTGATGATCAAAATGCATACATTTTTCAAAACGCTAACACGATTTTAAATTGCTTGGATACAATACACACTCACCTTAGATCATTTGTTGATTGAACTATAATCATCTGTTCAAAATGGCACAACTTAACATCAAAGTGTTACAATTCTAAAACGCAATTCACACATAACATCTGAAATGTCTGTCATTTCCTTACATTACAATGATCTAACTGTCAATCGATACTACTGCTCAAAATGATAACTGTTGCATTACTCTTAATGCATAGTTTTATAGAAACTGACAAACAATATTCCAAGTTTAGAACATGAAAGTTTCAGTATAACAAGATCCATTGACACCAATTACCATGAAACATAAACAAATTGGACTAAACCATCATGTTTTCAGGTTTGAAAACCAGGAGCAACTGTTGGTATGTAGGCCCTTGTAATTGCTTTGTCAAATTACAGCCAAATCCACAAGACAGGGTTGATAGAAATGTAGGAGAGTAATAAATCCTTTGGGTTGCTTTGTTTGCTTGTTTTTTGTTTGATTTTTGAGGTAGGTGAGGAACACTGCAGTACATGTTTTATGTACTGTAGCATAGTTTTCTTTTGTAGATAATTATGTTTGCTTTGATACAAAAAAAACAAAGAACTGTTGTAATTTGATTTTATTTCATAAATACATTTCTGATTTTGCTCGATGATTCCACTGTCTGTAGTATTCTCTCTTAGTCCATTTATGGTGATGTGGTATCTTATGAAACATGTGTATCACAGCCCAGGACCATGTTCTATCAAATCGCATGCAATTATGCAAATCTGTTTGCAGAGAGCTGTGTCTCATCCAATAACATAATATATTTGCAAACATCTTCGAGAGCGAAAGACGGTGTTGAGACTGGACCTTCTCATATTGTATATAAAATATCCCTGCTTAAGATGAACTAAATACATGTAATTTTTTGCTGTGATATCATGTTAAAATGATATTTCTCTTTGTCTTATCTACAACTACTTACAATAATAATTTTACAGAAATGTTATATCATTACTACACATTTAATTTACGGTAATGTACATTTTCATAATGAATACTAATTCTGCATTTTTTCTTATTTGCGTAGGAAATGCTTTAATTGTAATTCCCAATTTGTGTTTTTACTTTTGTATGGAATGTATGCCTGGAAATTGTTTATTATATGTCTAAGGTTAAACAGATAGTTTATTAAAAAATTCTAACAATTAGTAATGAGCTTGGTTGTAAGATTTGCTGAAATTCTTTGTCAATCATTTAAATTATATTCTAAAATTGCTACATAAACCTGATAAATTGGAATGATGGACTTTCTTCAATTTTCTATTCCCCTGTCCATTGATTGAATGATCTGTTTTCTTGATCACCTGCCCTGACTCGAGGAATGTGTCCATTCAGACTCCCTGAATCATATAGAAACATTGGTGCTACTAAGGCAACAGCTCCAACAGTTTATTATAATAATAAATTGCTTAAAAAATCAATGATCAGAAGTGCATCATTCTAACAGTATTTCAGTGGTTAGAACCAAGAAACAGTCTGTACTCAACTGAAGTTATTAGTATGTGAATAAACTGTTAAAAGTCATGTAAAAGTATTGAATAGTTTATGACATGTCCCTAAGACCCAGCCTGTCAACAGTAATCATTCGTTTTAACCATAAACTGGAATAATACAGAGAGCAGTTTGAGATATGAACAACAATATACCTCTAAACAATGCTTATCTAACTAAGCTAAAACCTTATACTTCTTAGCTTTTCTGCCTGCCGAGGTGCATTCTGGGTGCCAGGAGCATTGTTGCTACATGGCCCCCTCTAAACGTGTTGGCTGTCCACAGCAACTAAACGCTACTCCAGAACAAAGTCAGTAAAGCGACGGGGTAGCCGCCCCCGCCGTCTTGGTGCCCGTGGAGTCACAGTCTGTTGCCCACCACCAACAGTTGCCAAGTCAGGTAGGATGGGCAGGGTGTTAGGTGGTGGTGAAGCTGCGTCGGGTGAGCGGGGCTGGTCCCCAACAGTATGTCGTTCAGCCAGGGGGCGGTAAGGTGCCAACCGGTCCCGATGCAACACCACTATCCGCTTCCTGATGTTCAGTTTCACCCGATAAACTACATCCGAAATCTGCTCCAACACTTAACAGGGTCCCACCCACTGGCTCGTGAGCTTAGGAGAGACACCCTTCTTTCGTATTGGCTGATAGACCCAGACCTTCTCTCCAGGTGAGAACGCGCGGCCTCGACAGCGGGTATCATACCCCCGCTTCTGCCGTACTCCTGCCTCGGCCTGATGCTATCGAACGTAGTCATGCGCCACGGCCAGGCGCTGTTGCAGGTCCTGCAGATACGTGTACCCAGGTATGGTGGGAAGTTCAGTGTTGGGGGGTGTGCCAAAAGCCAGGTCTACTGGCGTCCGCAGCTCTATCCCGAACATTAAAGCAGCTGGTGTGCACCCGGTGCTCTCTTGTACTGCTGATCGGTATGCCAACAGGACCACCGGCAGGTGACAATCCCAGTCACGTTGGTGTTGGGAGGTGATGATAGCTAGTTGTGCAACAAGCATTCTATTAAAGCGTTCAACTAGCCCATTGCTCTGCGGGTGGAGGGGTGTTGTCCTGGTCTTAGTCACCCCCATCCGCTGACACACCTCTCCGAGCACCTGTGCCTCAAAATTTCGTCCTTGATCACTGTGAAGCTCTTGTGGAGCCCCAAACCGGCAGAACATCGCGCACACCAGCTTCTCCGCTGTTGTAATGTCGCTCTGGTCTGGAACTGTATATGCCTCAGGCCACTTTGTAAAGTAGTCCATTGCTACCAGGACGTACCAGTTGCCGGCGTCAGTGGTAGGGAAATGTCCAAGGAAGTCCACCCCAATCCGTTCCATTGGTGCCCCTACTTGGTACTGCTGCAGGGGAGCATGTGACCGTCCGGAGGGTCCTTTCCTGGCGGTGCAAGCATCACAACAGTGCAGTGTCCTGCCTGCACACCGCCCAGTAGAACCGCTGCCGCAGTCGGTTCAGGCTCTTTGCCACTCCAAAGTGTCCTGCTCCCACGGAACCGTGGACGGACCTCAGCACCCGCTGAAGCCAGTTCTTGGGCACCAATAGCTGCCATGTGCTGCCCCCGAGAACCGGGGCACCAAAATCTGGTAGAGCAGTCCGTTGCGCCGGGCTAGGTAAGCCCACTGTGAGTAGTAAGCCTTGGTCTCAACAGATGAAGCGGAGACATCTTGCCAAGGAGGGCACACTCCAGCGTCAACCCAGTGTCCCACCACAGCTAAGATGGGGTTGTTTGCTTGCGCTGCTTGCCACTCCGGATCACTCACCGCTGAAAGACACTCTTCTTCTGCCTCATCCGTTTGAGTCGTGGCCACCCGGGGAGTTTGGCGATCCCGTTCCTCTTGGCGCTGACAATGACGGCAGTCTGCTTCTTCACAGGGGCGGCGGGAGAGGGCGTCTGCGTTGCTGTGCAGTCGTCCCGCCCGATGCTGCATCTCCATGTTGTAGCTCTGCAGTGCCTCAATCCACCTGGCTAATTGCCCTTCCGGCTCCTTGAGGCTGAGCAGCCAGGTCAGAGAGGCATGATCAGTTTGCAGTAGAAAGGACTGACCGTAGAGGTAGGGTCGAAAGTGATGAGACATACATGTGTTCACGGCAGGGGCGTAGCCAGAATAATCTTTTTGGGTAGGCCTAGAAAAATATGGATTGGCATTTTTGCAGTTTTTTTACAAATTTCATTTATAACCTATATTCATACAGATTTCAGATTAAATATGTTTTTGGTTTGACTCTAATTACTGTAATATTTGTCTTAAATGTTTAATGTGTTTGAAAAAGTTTGAAATGTATTGTCTTGGCAAAACCCTCAAAACAACTGCTCGTGTTTTTTTCTTCCTCGCGATTCTCTTGAGAAAATGACGCAATGGGTTCTTTTAGGAAGCTACACATTACCTATGCACCATCTCAGAAGACTTCGTAGGTATTTACATTTTGCGTGGCTATGGAAACCATTCAATATATAAACTTGCTGTTTCCTAGTGTGTCATTGAAAATGAATGGTCATGGATAACAATTGTTTGTGCTGCAGTGGAGAGACTAGGCATAAACTGAACCAGTTTTATGCTGTGCGGAAACAGATGTAAGTAAAAGGATGAAATAAGGAATATTTGTCAATTTCAATGTATTGGATGTTTTTTGAATAAGTGTAATTTTGTTAATTGATTTGTATGTTTAATTAGTGTACCCACACTTCTGAAGAAGATAAGCCTGATTCAAAGACAATGGAAGAACCTGCAAATGTGTCATCTATTCTAACACTTCAAGGCTACAACCTCCCTCCTGACACTGTCATCCCTGCTTTCCTTTTTGCATCCCTGGGTTATATGATCATCCTGTTCTGCAACCTTCTTCTTATAATCACCATTGTCGGAAATAAGAGCCTCCACCAGCCCATGTATCTTTTGTTGCTCAACTTGCCCATCAACGATCTCATAGGCACCACTGCACTGTTTCCACAGATGATCAAACAGATTTTATTAGACTTGAAGACGTTACCACACTCCTCATGTGTCACTCAAGCATTCTTCATTCATATTTATGGCACTGGTGCTATTTTTATTTTAACTGCTATGGCATATGACAGATACATTGCCATATGTTGTCCATTGAAGTACAATGTCATTATGACCAACAGCCACTTGATGAAAGTCATAACAGTGATGTGGCTGACTAACCTTACTCTAATTAGTGTTCTCTTCTACCTGTTGCTTCGTTTGCCCCGTTGTAGGTCTCTCATGGTACACACCTATTGTGACAACCCCTCATTGCTGACACTGGTCTGTGCAGATACAAGCATCAATAACATCTACGGTCTATTTACTGTGGCTCTTACACAGGTGATAGCAAATGGGACAGTTCTGTACACATATCTTCAGATCCTTGTCGCATGTTTCAGAAACAAGGGATCTGATACGAAAAACAAAGCTTTACAGACTTGTGCCACTCATTTATTTGTTTTTCTTCTTCTTGAATGTCTAGGTCTTTTCACAATTATTTCCTACAGACTAAGAAATATTCCCCCGGACCTAAGGAGACTTATAGGGGTCTCGACATTAATTTTTCCTCCAATACTGAATCCTATCATATATGGTCTAAAAACTAAAGAGATCAGAGAAAGGGTGATACACATGTTCAAGAGCAAAATATTTCCCTCCTAGGGATGTATTATTCCACAGGTACAGAACCAACAGCATCTATCATACAGCCTTTACTCAGTGAAATTGTCTGTTTCTTCTCTCCTCTCAGGTTAACAATGGAATGTATTCGACACACACCAGAATTCTAGTGTGCTGGTCATCTGATTTGAAACTATTTACAGTATTGGAGTGATAGCTTATCCTAGAGGAGTAATATTGAAATGGTGGGCTGCGGTCCATGTCAATACGGACCTAATAGGATCAAAATTAACTCTCCCAAAAAGTAATATTTCTCAGTAACATTTCAAACACGATAGACAAGACAGCATGGGTGCTGTTTCCCAAGTGCACAGCAGCCTCTCTCGGTAGCAGTGGTGAAAAAACACCAGCCCAGAATCATGTTCTATGAAATCACATGCAGTTATGCAAATCTGTTTGCAGAGAGCTGTGTCTCATCCAATCACATAATATATTTGCAAACAACTTCGAGAGCGAAAGATGGTGTTGAGACTGGACCTTCTCATATTGTATATAAAATATCCCTGCTTAAGATTAACTAAATGGTGGAGTCAGGTGGCTGAGCGGTTAGGGAATTGGGCTAGTAATCAGAAGGTTGCTGGTTCGATTCCCCGCTGTGCAAAAATGACGGCGTGTCCTTGGGCAAGGCACTTCACCCTACTTGCCTCGGGGAGAATGTCCCTGTACTTACTGTAAGTCGCTCTGGATACGAGCGTCTGCTAAATGTAACTAAATACATGTCCTTTTCTTCTGTGATATAATGTTAAAATGATATTTCTCTTTGTCTTATATACAACTACTTACAATAATAATTTTAAAGAAATGCTATATCATTACTACACATTTAATATACAGTAATGTGCATTTTTATAATGCATACTAATTCAGCATTTTGTCTTATTTAGAAGATTTAATTGTAATTCACAATTTGTACTTGTACTTATGTATGGAAAGTATGCCTGGAAATGTATTTAGTTTTATTATTGGTCTAAGGTGAAACACATTCTACCAATTAGTAAAGAGCTTGGTTCGAACCAAGATTTGCTGAAATTCATTGTCAGTCGTTTCAATTATATTCTAAAATTGCTACATAAACCTGATAAATTGGAATGATGGACTTTCTTCAATTTTCTATTCCCTTGTCCATTGATTAAATGTTTTCTTTATCACCTGCCCTGGCTTGAGGAATGTGTCCATTCAGAGTCCCTATTACTGAATCATATAGAAATGTTGGTGCTACTAAGGCAACAGCTCTGACAGTTTATTATAATGTAAGCCATAATTGCTTAAAAAATCAAGGATCAGAAGTGCATCATTCTAACAGTATTGCAGTGGTTAGAATCAAGAAACAGTCTATTGTAATAGAAATGAGCTGCGGGCTCATTTAATTAGTGGTTGCAGGTGTGGCTGATTATAGGGGGCATAGGAGTGGTTAAAAGGGGGACTGGGCCGAAGCAGAGGTAGGCTGGTCGGAGTTGAGCACTCTGGGAGACGGGTGGCGAGCGTTCGCAGTCAAAAGGACTGCCCGCAACGAAGTCAGTGAGTACGAGGGGTTAGTGTTCCTGTGGCAGGAGGGGAGGAATATTTGCCTCCTGCTGTAGCAGCTATAGGGCGGGGAAAGTAGGGAGAGTGCTCCGTTGCCAATTGACGACTTGACCGTAACCAACTAAGCCGAGAAGCCGACAACGCGTCCAGCAAACGTTCTCCCCGGAAAGTGGACGACGTCCAAAGCGCAGACCCCGGGGGAGGGTCTAGCCGCTTGGCTATTATTGACTATTGTTCTGTCCAATTTGAGATAGCTTTATTAAATTACCTGGCGGTGGGAGAAAACAGGGTGCGAGGAGGTGCACCGTCAGAAGTGGGTTGGTTGGGTCTCCCATACACATGTGACGTAGCCTGTAGGTGCGTGTTGGAGTGAGTGCCAGAATTGCAGTGACGTTGGCGTGTCAACTGGGGGTTTGGCCCAGCTTTGACCACCTCACCAAGTGAGGTGGTCAAGAGAGATCTGACCTACCTTAATGCCGGTGTAGTCTGTGCAGTGCCCTGTAGTATTCCACCTATGGTTATGCATTTTAGAGAACCTTTGTCCAGACATAATAAATACTTTTATATTGTTAAACCCCTGTTGTTCCAGGCTGACACCTAGCAGTAATTTCCTGCTTCACAAACGAACCAACATTTATTACACTATACTCAACTGAAATTATTAGTTTGTGAAAAAACTTAACCATATTATTTATTTTCATGTAAAAGTATTTAATTGTTTATGACATGTCCCTAGGACCTAGCCGGTCTCAACAGTAATTAGTCGTTTTAGAGCAGTTTGAGATATGAGAGATGGAACTACAACATATGACATCATCAGGGCTTATGCTGAACTGGTGTTTAAGGATAATTTTTTAAAGACTGTTTGGTTAGTGTGCTGAGTGGTAAATGCTTAATTATTTGGGTTGTAACAACATCAAGTGTTAACAAAACTAAAGTCAACAAAAATTCTCAAATTAATACACCATTACATCAGGGATGGATTAACCAATGGGCCTACCGGGCCCAGGCCCAGGGGCCCATGAGCTCAGAGGGCCCCTAACCCAGAGCCTCTGCATGATGTCGCTGTTATGAACTTGATATGTATTGTATTGATATGATGATATGACACAACGCGCCATAGCCGGTATATGCTAGGCTTAAGTCATTAATGTCTTTAACAGGGCCCCAAAAGTCCTACTGATTAAACTAAAAAATAGCCTAAACATTCACTTTGAAGATGTCACAAGAAAGAAACCATCATGATATCTTTCAAGTGAGTGTTTATCCCCTCAGTTTAACTATAGGACTTTAGAGGGGCTGAGTACTCCATGCAATATGGGCCCTTCAACTTTGTAGGGAGAAGTGCAAAACAATAGCTTTAGAGCTGTGTCTAAGCACCCCCAACACACACTATTTATTGAAGATATAATATTGTTAAGCCTATGATGGTCATTTTTCAAGAGAGAGAGGGGTTGTGTGGGCTACAAATGTACACTAGGGTTCCAACTATCAAATATTTTTGGAATATAAACGTAGTTTATTTTGTTGATTACTCGAGTACTTTTGCGTTTAAAAAAAACAATATCAATATTATTCCTGACAAAAAAAGGGGGGAGGGGGGCCCTTGACACATCCAGGCCCGGGGGCCCGTGGTTTCTTAATCCATCCATGCATTACAGTATAAACTAGAGAGGGTACAATTTCTGGGGAAATTGTAGGGTGTGCTTGCTTGCATCGGTTGCACAGGGGTCCGTATTTCTGTATATTTTATATTAAAATGCATACTTATTATTTATAAAGATTACATAGATTTAAAAGCATTTTTTTTGTGCTGCTCATTTACAACTGAAAATACGAGTGAAGTGTAGAATTAAATATGATGTCTTCTCATTTCCTCTGCAAGAGGCAGCCTCATAGCTGAATCAAAACGAATAAATTTGGCAGACCGGTGTAAAAATTGACCTAATCTCTATGACTTAAACGTCCTTTTAAGTTTTCCCTTCTCGTGATATTTTCAGGCATTTAGCCTACTCATATTGCATTCATTAATAAAGAACCCCCTTTGAAGATTATTCTACGACGTTACCGGCAGTAGAAGATGGAATCGTGATTCAAACAGTACCATCTGCTAACTGAAAATATGCCCCCAAAAATGTAAATAAGCTTGACATTTATTTAGTGGAAAATTGCTCATTCATAAAAAGCTCACTGGTAGCGATCATTGTCAGTAACAACGCAAAATGCGATATAGCCCTGTGTGGAGAAGCTGCCCCGGTAAATTGTACTACTACGGTACAGTACTAGACTACTGCTGTGTTCGTCTCGGTAGCGATTGCGTTGGTTGAATTGGATTTAACGTTCCGTTGTACGGTTTAGGCTGAAATTAATTATTTTCATGAACAGATTGACAAAGTTTAGGCTGTGGCAATGAAGTTCAGGTTAGTAGTTAGATAGACTTTTGATTTAAGTAAGGGGAGTGCCGAACATGTTCTGTCGCCGTTTGACTTCCTACAGCTGTGTAGATGTTTTTGTAGTGTCTCGCGTAGGCTACAGCGTTGCAGTGATACACTGGATTGAAACCACAGGTAATGATAATTTCACTCACAAATCGTTTACTTGTAATCTAATGTCATAATAAATCCTACAACGAAAATGTATATGTGAGGAATGTTTATTTTAACGATTGAAAACAGATAACGCTACATCATAGACCACTGTAGTATGTGTTGCCCGGGCAACACAGGCTAATGTCATGATGCTAATACTTCAGTGAAATAGTAGACTACTGTTTCCGAAAGTAGATGTACTTCCTTAATAATATCAGCTTATACTGTACATTACACATCACAATTGTGTGTCATATCACAAAGTAAAATGAGTAAATAGTTATCACCCTGGCCTCTGTGCTTGTGGCGTTTCTGCAGCTGCCTTGCAGTAAAGCTATAGTTAGCCTAGCTATCCCCCAAGTTAACAGATGCGAAACGAATGTTCTGCCAAAGGTAGTCACGCGTGTTTTCGTGACGTTAGTGACGTAGTGACGTTAGTGACGTCAGTGACTGTGGCTAGCAAATTAGCCACCGTTAGCTTCACTTTTCGCCACAAAAACGTAACTTAAGCCCAAACCATGCAACGGAACGTAAATTCCAATACAAGCAACTCAATCGCTACCAAGACGAAACTTTTGACACCTACGTTGTCTATGTAGGCCAAATATTGACTGAGTTTTAGAAGAAAAAAAAAGAAAAGAAAAAAAATATATATATGTGAGAGAACAAAGGTTGTGCTCTCGCCGAAGGCTTGAGCACACCCAATAATATATATGTGAGAGAACAAAGGTTGTGCTCTCGCCGAAGGCTTGAGCACACCCAATAATATATATGTGAGAGAACAAAGGTTGTGCTCTCGCCGAAGGCTTGAGCACACCCAAATATTCATTCGAAATTGAATGCATTTGCTCATCCAAGCTTTCATGAAAACATCAAGTTTTTGTGTTGCATATGCTGAATATTCATTTTAGATACAAGTCATTTGTAAAACTATAACATTCTATTTCGTGTTTGTATTGTATGTGCTGACTATTTCATGTAATAAAATCATTTAAATACAAGTATATGGTACAACAATACATTCACCATAAAATGAATATCTCTCATAACTGTGGAAGAGATCACCCTCTCACAATCATTATAGAGCTATTTTATTGTCTTTCTTTAGCAGGGTAACAAGCACAGCTCTAATATCCTTAGTTTTTATTCCATATATGATTGGGTTGAATACAGGAAGTAGGATCCAAATCAACATTCCACTTAATTTTCGAGCATTTGGGGATAAGGTCTGTGAGCGATATGCTGCTATTGTAAATGTGGAAATAGTTTCAAATAATATAAATGTGATGAGCTGAGACATACACGTGTTCACAGCCTTGCTTATGGTGTCTGAATGTCGATTCATAATGCACACTGCAAAAATGTTAGCGTAAGAAAAAAGCTGAATAATCAAGCTAAGGCCCTGATAAAATACTGTCAGAGCAATACCAAAAATGTTGTTAAGAGTCAGATTATCACCACAAGAGAGATTTAGCAGAGAAATATTATCACAGAAGACATTTTGCATGGTGCTCCTGCACCTGTTGTCAGCTCTGGCCTGGAGGCCAAACAAAATGAACATGAGGGAAAAGTTAACGCACCAAACTACTGTGATTAGAGCATACATTGCACAAGGTGTCATGAGTGAATGATATTGCAGTGGTTTACATATTGCTAGGTATCTATCTACGGACATTGCTGCAAGAATGAAAAGAACAGCGCCTCCGTAAAGGTGCAGCAAAAAGGCCTGCAGGACACATGTGGGGTAGTATGCAAGGTTGGTCTGTGTGACAATGTCATGAAGCAACCTGGGTAGGAAGGCAGTGATTCCTATAATATCATTGAGTGGGAGACTAAAGAGGATGTAGAACATGGGTTTGTGCAGACTCTTCTGGGTGATGATAAGCACCAGAATAGTCAGGTTGCCAAAGAAAGAGAACATGTACACCAGCACACCCACAGCGAAGACCAGGTAGTTCACTGGTGAGGGGATGTCGAAGGATGCCATCGTCAGGATGTAAGTGAAGGTCTGGTTAGGGGGATCCACCTGTGATAGCAAATCCACTGCCATAATGTCTGTCAGGGAAAAATATATACATTTGAATACAAAATGGAACCAAGCATTAGATTAAGAGATAAATCACTGTGCTATTTAACATGCAGCCTGCTTGTTATCTAGATAGGAGTTATGAGCTGGCTGTGTCTCTAATTGTTTGTGTAGGAAGGGTGTCTTACCTTTACTCTCAGTTTTTCACCTTGAAGAATAACTTCTTTATTTCCTGTAAGCAATGCTATTTAAATATGTGATGTCCATGCAACTACAATCCCTGAAGTCAGATAACTGTAATATGATGGAACCAAGTACAAAGAATCCCCCATTTTCTTTTGACAGCCCCAACTTAAAGATATACTTTTTATGTTTTTTTCAACATGACATGGATATGTTTAAAATGTAAATTATATCATTCTTAGTCGAAGCTTTCACATTACAAACACACAAGTTACAATGAACCTATGAACACTGTTGTCTTCTCAAATGATTAAATTAGATAAAGGACTAACCTAACATTTATTTTTGGTTATCAAATAGTTTTCTGTCAGAATATTCCCACTCACTATTGCTTGTGTAACTAGTTACTAATTTAACAGTATAAGACCTGTCTTCATGGAATGATGCCAAAAGGACGCTTCCCTTCAGTTCTATGTTTGATCTTTCATAGCAACATTGTTAGTATTGTCTCTCGGTACCAGTCTGAACTCTCATCAACGGTGAAAATTGCATCTTTTATTCAGATACAGTCGTATTTTTAAAAGGAGGTAGAATACATATGTAGGACACGTGACTCAATTACGTCAAGTCCCAAAACACTATGACATAACTCATTTTGAAAAACGTTCAACTGAAAGATCACGAGGGCTTTAAACAAGACATGTATGCCATATCACCTTTACATGCTACAGAAGGTCAAAGAGACGTTCCACTGTTAAGCATTGCAAATGGTTGACCACACCATGCTTCCATTAAAAACACTCCTGGGAGACTTCATTAATGATCCTACAAATTCACATCATTGATGCTACATTGATTACAGCGTTAACTTCTCTCAGTAAACTGGCATTGTCACTACTGTACGGTGGGAATGGGATACACAAAATGAATAAAAACACGTTTAGAGAATGAGTTTAGGTTTTGGGTTGTAAAAGTTGTGAACAGTATGTAAGGGAGTACTTCCTACTGTACTTTCTTGATATTAAGGTCACACATTTTGCTTTTCTAGTTGCAGCTGATAATGGGTTCCAACTGCACAAGACAAAGACAACTGACATTACAACTACTTACTATTACTACTCACTGCTATGCTAGAAATGCTAATATTAATACTTATTTACGTGTTTATTAATGTTTTCGTAATATAAAGTGGTACCACTGAGAGAAGTAAACTGAATCTGAACAGCAATCACATGTGATATATACCACTCAATTCTTACTTATCAAATTGGCCAGTGTTGATGTCAACAATTTAATTCTTGTTTAGGTTCAAACATCAAGTGTCAACTATAGTTTTAAGATCGATACAACAATTGTTCATACAAACATTTATATAAAGTAGCCTATTTCATTCTTTGTGTGTGTTGACTGTTTCAGTTAAAACATTCATTTAGATACAAGTGTATTGTACAACAATACATAGGCCATAACATTACAATATTTTTTATAACTGGGGAAGAGATCCCCCTCTCACAATTATTATAGAGCTATTTTATTGTCTTTCTTTAGCAGGGTAACAAGCACAGCTCTAATATCCTTAGTTTTTATTCCATATATGATTGGGTTGAATACAGGAAGTAGGATCCAAATCAACATTCCACTTAATTTTCGAGCATTTGGGGATAAGGTCTGTGAGCGATATGCTGCTACTGTAAATGTGGCTAGAAATTCAAAAATAACAAATGTGACAATTTGAGACAAACATGTGTTCACAGCCTTGCTTATGGTGTCTGAATGTCGATTCATAACACACACTACTAAAATGTTAGCGTATGAAAAAAGCTGAATGACTAAACTAACAATCTGAAAGAACGCTGTCATAGCAACACCATAAATGTTGTTAACGGTCAGATCGTCACCACAAGAGAGGAGAAGCAGGGAAACGTTTTCACAGTAGACATTTTGCATGGTGTTCCTGCACCTGTTTTTAGCTCTGGCCTGGAGGCCAAACAAAATGAGCATGAGGACAAAGTCAAAGCCCCAAGCTAATGTGATTAGACTGCACATTGTAAAAGGTGTCATGAGTGAATGATATTGCAGTGGTTTACATATTGCTATGTATCTATCAATGGACATTGCAGCAAGAATGAAAAGAACAGCGCCTCCATACATATGAAGCCAGAAGGCCTGCAGGACACATGTGGGGTAGTATGCAAGGTTGGTCTGTGTGACAATGTCATGAAGCAACCTGGGTAGGAAGGCAGTGATTCCTATAATATCATTGAGTGGGAGACTAAAGAGGATGTAGAACATGGGTTTGTGTAGACTCTTCTGGGTGATGATAAGCACCAGAATAGTCAGGTTGCCAAAGAAAGAGAACATGTACACCAGCACACCCACAGCGAAGACCAGGTAGTTCACTGGTGAGGGGATATCGAAGGATGCCATCGTCAGGATGTAAGTGAAGGTCTGGTTAGGGGGATCCACCTGTGATAGCAAATTCATCGCCGAATGTTCAAATCTGTCAGGGAAATATATTTATACAAAATCAAATGCAGTATTAGATTTATCACAACACTATATGTAAGCACATATTTACACCAGAGCAGGCATTTCTACTAACCCAAATACTACAAATAAAGGCAGGAATCTGCCTGTCTGTGTTTGATTTGATATAAACCCTACGATTAAAATGTGTGGTCAAGTATCTATGGTTTGCTAATTTTACACTGTACAATTGAATACATATTGAAATGAATGTTGCTTGAAAACACTGTGCATTTCATATCCAGTCTGCTTGTTATCTGGATAGGAATTATGAGCTGTCTGTGTCTGTTTGTGTAGTAGTGGTGCCTTACCTTTGCTCTCAGTCTTAAACCCTGAAGAATAAGATATCAATATCCTCAAAGCAGTGCTATTTAAATATGTGCAAACCATGTGACCACAATCCCTGAAGTCAGATAATTATGATTGGATAGAATAAACAACAAAGATTGTTGTGGACTGAATGTTATTGTGTATAATATAAGAATATATACCATTCATAATAATTAATCTCACATTAATGCTCACCCACTTTAAAACACCTTTACGTGTGTTCTTATACACACAACTTATATTCATGTTATAATGTATACATTGTTATCCAATCCCCCACCACCTTTTGATGGCCCCAACTTTTAATCTTCTTCATCTTGAAATCTGAAATACTTTCTGCGGTGTCCAGGCTCAAAGAACAGATGTCACTAATTTGAGTTAATTTGTAACATTTTTATTCATTTGTTAAGGAACTTAAGAAAGTTTAAAATACAGTCTTTGATAACATACATCCTACATGCTAGATATGACATTTACACTCAGTTAACACATCCTAAAAAAATTCACTTTTTAATTGTGATGCATGCCAGATAAACTCAACCCTTTACACAAAAGTAGCACACACGATCATGATTAAAAAAAGAATAGTACATTGTTATTTCATAAATGTATTCTTTATTTAGTAAGGTGAATACTTTGGGGTAAACTAACTGAATCTCAAAACAGAGCTGAATTGACAGCTTAGCTTACTAGGCAAATATCTTCTATAATTTATATTTTCAGCAACCTGACAAGAATCTTACATAATTTGTGTTTTATGTGTTATCTATTTTTTTCTTATGTATTACTGCTAAAAATGATGTTCTCAGTTCTTTTGTTTTCATTCCATAAATAATTGGATTAAGTACAGGAGGCAGCATGAAAATCATGCTACCACAAAACTTCCTGGTATTTGGGGATATGTCTGAGAAGCGATAGGACAGGATTGCAAATGTGATCATACATTCAAAAAAAACAAATATTAGTATCTGGGGCAGACATGTATTTACTGCCTTGCTTTTAGCATCAGATTGCCGGTTAAAAATACATATCACTAATATATTAACATAGGAATATAACTGAATAACCAAGCTAATCATCTGTATAAATGCTGTCAGGAAAAGACCATAAATGTTGTTAACTGAAAGGTCTACCCCACATGACAATTTGAGCAATGCGGGGTTGTCACAGTAAACATTAGCAATAAATGTCTTACATCGATTAGCTTTAGCTTGGAGCCCAAACAGGAATATCATTAGAAGGAGGTCCAAGCCCCAAGCTGAGCATATGAGGAAACGTAAGGTAAAAGGTGTCATGACTGAATGATATTGCAGTGGCTTGCAAATTGCAAAGTATCTATCGATGGACATAGCTGCTAGTATGAAAAGAGTTGCACCTCCATATACATGAAGGACAAAGGCCTGTAGCAAGCACGTAGGGTAGTAAACAAAGTTGGTCTGTGTGACAATGTCCCCCAACAGCCTGGGTAGGAAGGCAGTGATTCCTATCATGTCATTGAGGGGAAGACTGAACAATAAGTAGTACATGGGTTTGTGAAGGCTCTTCCTGGTGATGATCAGCATCAGGATGACCAGGTTGCAGATGATAGAGAACAGGTAGACAAGCATGCCAATGAGGAAGACTGGGTAGTTCACTGGGTTGGGAATGTCAAAGGTGTCAATTTGCAGATGAAAACTAAATGTAAGATTTGGAGTAATATCTTCCATTAGCAAATGTCCAAACCTGAAAAATGTCCAAAGGTGTCCACAATCATTTTCAACACAAAACAACATGTTTAAAATGCATGTTATCTGATGCATAGGCTAAGTCTTCACATTACAAACACAGGTGACTATCAACTTATTATTATTATTTAACTTATCACTGTTGACTTCTCAGTTGACTTAATTAGATAAAGTACATTGTTTTTGGCTATACAATTGTTTTCTTCCAGAATATTCATACCCACTAATATTACTCTAAGTAGTCACTAACTTAACAGTAATGCCTGTCTTTATAGAATGTTGTCCAAATTATGCTTACCTTCAGTTATATGTTCTATCTTTAAGAGCAACACTGTTAGTATCGTCTCTTTGTAGTTTGAACTCATCAACAGTAAAAATGACATTTAATTCAGATGCAGGCATATTTATAAATGGAGGAGGTAGAATACATGCGTAAGGCACGTGACATAATTACGTCAAGTCTGAGAATCCCTCTATGACATAATTCACTTTGAAATGCTCTCCACTGAACCACCTTGGTTCATTGAGACGATTCTGAATGCTATCAAATAACAAGTGATCAAGAGTTCTGAGGCTTGATTAAGTTTAAGTTTGCAGGTGTTGAAAAAATCAAGGATTTATTATGTGCTTCTGTCAATCACAATCAGTAGATCAGCTATTTTCTTATTATCTGTTCAAGTGTTCTGTCTTATTCATTCACATATATGCATTCCTACTGTAACCTAACTGTGATTTGACAGAACAAACAACAAAGATTGATGTGTGGACTGAATGTTATTGTGTCTGTAAGACTATGTATCATTCATAATAATTAAGCTAGCAGTAATACTCAGCCAATTTAAAACACATTTATGTGTGTTCTTATACACACAACTTATATTCATGTGATAATATATACATTGTTATCCAATCCCCCACCACCTTTTAATGGCCCCAACTTTTATTCTTCTTCATCTTGAAATCTGAAATACTTAGGCTCAAAGAACAGATGTCACTAAGAACATTTTTATTTATTTGTTATGGAACTTAAGAAAGTTAAAAATCCAGTATTTGATAATATACATCCTACATGCTATTTATGACATTTACATTCAGCTAATACATCATTAGAATATTCACTTTTTAATTGTGATGTAGTGTGTGTTTATCCTGCTCTGCATGCCAGATAAACTCAACCCTTTACACAAAAGTAGCACACACGATCATAATAAAAAAAGAATAGTTCATTGTTATTTCATATATTTATTCTTTATTTAGTAAGGTGAATACTTTGGTGTAAACTTACTGAATCTCAAAACAGAGCTGCATTGACAGCTTAGCTTACTAGGCAAGTATCTGCCATAATTTATATTTTCAGCAACCTGACAAGAATCTTACATAATTTGTGTTTTATGTGTTATCTATTTTTTTCTTATGTATTACTGCTAAAAATGAAGTTCTCAGTTCTTTTGTTTTCATTCCATAAATAATTGGATTAAGTACAGGAGGGAGCATGAAAATCATGCTACCACAAAACTTCCTGGTATTTGGGGATATGTCTGAAAAGCGATAGGACAAGATTGTAAATGTGACCATACATTCAAATAAAACAAATATTAGTATCTGGGCCAGACATGTATTTACTGCCTTGCTTTTAGCATCAGATTGCCGGTTAAAAATACATATCAATAATATATTAACATAAGAATATAACTGAATAACCAAGCTAATCATCTGTATAAATGCTGTCATGAAAAGACCATAAATATTGTTAACTGAAAGGTCTACCCCACAAGACAATTTGAGCAATGTGGGGTTGTCACAGTAAACATTAGCAATAAATGTCTTACATCGATTAGCTTTAGCTTGGAGCCCAAACAGGCCTATGATTAGAAGGAGGTCCAAGCCCCAAGCTGAGCATATGAGGAAACGTAAGGTAAAAGGTGTCATGACTGAATGATATTGCAGTGGCTTGCAAATTGCAAAGTATCTATCGATGGACATAGCTGCTAGTATGAAAAGAGTTGCACCTCCATATACATGAAGGACAAAGGCCTGTAGCAAGCACGTAGGGTAGTAAACAAAGTTGGTCTGTGTGACAATGTCCCCCAACAGCCTGGGTAGGAAGGCAGTGATTCCTATCATGTCATTGAGGGGAAGACTGAACAATAAGTAGTACATGGGTTTGTGAAGGCTCTTCCTGGTGATGATCAGCATCAGGATGACCAGGTTGCAGATGATAGAGAACAGGTAGACAAGCATGCCAATGAGGAAGACTGGGTAGTTCACTGGGTTGGGAATGTCAAAGGTGTCAATTTGCAGATGAAAACTACATGTAAGATTTGGAGTAATATCTTCCATTAGCAAATGTCCAAACCTGAAAAATGTCCAAAGGTGTCCACAATCATTTTCAACACAAAACAACATGTTTAAAATGCATGTTATCTGATGCATAGGCTAAGTCTTCACATTACAAACACAGGTGACTATCAACTTATTATTATTATTTAACTTATCACTGTTGACTTCTCAGTTGACTTAATTAGATAAAGTACATTGTTTTTGGCTATACAATTGTTTTCTTACAGAATATTCATACCCACTAATAGTACTCTAAGTAGTCACTAACTTAACAGTAATGCCTGTCTTCATAGAATGTTGTCCAAAGTATGCTTACCTTCAGTTATATGTTCTATCTTTAAGAGCAACACTGTTAGTATCGTCTCTTTGTAGTTTGAACTCATCAACAGTAAAAATGACATTTAATTCAGATGCAGCCATATTTATAAATGGAGGAGGTAGAATACATGCGTAAGGCACATGACATAATTACGTAAAGTCTGAGAATCCCTCTATGACATAATTCACTTTGAAATGCTCTCCACTGAACCACCTTGGTTCATTGAGACGATTCTGAATGCTATCAAATAACAAGTGGTCAAGAGTTCCAAGGCTTGATTGAGTTTAAGTTTGAAAAGAATCAAGGATTTATTATGTGCTTCTGTCAATCACACTCAGTAGACCAGCTATTTCTTATTATCTGTTTCTGTTATCTGTTAAGTGTTCTGTCTTATTCATTCACATAGCCTATATGCATTCCTACTGTAACCTATAGATATTATGGTCAGATGAAAGTCACAGGTCTGTGATGTCATAGCTGCCTGATTGAATAACAAACACCTGTAGGCTTATCTTTGTTTTTCCTGCATATCACACCATTGATGCTTCTTTGATTACAGCGTTAACTTCTTTCAGGAAACTGTCTTTGATGCTCACTTATATGCTTTGTCATATATGCTCACAGTGGGAATGGGATATGAATAAAAACGCACTTAGAGAAAGGGTTAAGGTTTTGTGGTAATTTATTTAACATGCCCGTGAGTTTGAAACCTTAATCTAGTCATTTAGTTTGTAAAGAGTTGTTAAGGGCATGCAAAACCTCAGTGACAGTGTGTGTTGCCTGATTCTCAATTTTCTGCTCATTCAATTCCATACACTGGACCATTTTGGTATCAAACACATTTTTATATTCAAATTGAGTTCAATATGACTAGAACTTTACTGACACTTTAGTTTGAAATACTTTAAGGAAACTATTTCGTATTTCACTCGTATTTAATCCATATACAATTGGATTCAGAAGCGGAGGTACAAGGAATATCAACATGCCCATAATCTTCTGAAGGTCGGAAGAGATGTTCTGGAATCTGTGTGATAGAATAGTGAAGGTCCCCACAATCTCAAATATGATGAATATGACTAGTTGTGCCACACAAGTGTTCACTGCCTTACTCTTTGCATCTGACTTCCTCGTAGCCAAGCAAGCTATTAATATCTTCACATAAGAAAAGACCTGGACAGACACACTGATGATCTGCATAACGGCCGTGTTGAACAGACCTATGATGTTATTGATTGTTGTGTTGTCACAAGTGAGTTTAAGAAGAGATGGGTTATCACAGAACACATTCACGAGAGAGGACCTGCAAAGAGGAAGCTTAGTCTGTAATGAGAACAGAGATACAATCAAGGCAAAGTCAAGGCCCCAAACCAGACATATAATAAACCCCACCATTCTGGGAGACATGACAGAGTTGTACTGCAAAGGCAGGCAGATGGCCACGTAGCGATCGAAGGCCATGGCTGCCAGGATGAAGAGAACCCCACCTCCGTACATGTGGAGCAGGAAGCCCTGCAGCACACAGAGAGGATAGTACACTTGGTTTGTCTCCATCACGACGTCTGATAGTACCTTGGGTAGCATTGCAGTGATACCTATCACGTCATTCAGAGGAAGGCTGAAAAGGATGAAATACATGGGTTTGTGGAGGTTCTTCTGCACACTGATCAGAGCCAGCAGAGTCAGGTTGCAAAATACACTAAAGAAGTAGATGATGAGACCAAGAAAAAATATGGGGTACTTGGCCCCTGGTGGGATGTAAAAAGGGTCAAGGCTCAACTGGAGACTGAGACTGTTCAAGGACGTGTTTTCCATGACAGCTGAAGTGTGGTTGTAAAAATAAAACAATTAGAAAAAGTTTCCAAAACCCCATAAAAAAGATTAACTGTACATCATTTACGAGACTAAATGAATCACTGGCTTGTATGCCTTACATGCACAGTCAACCATGAAGCATTAAAGAGACTGTTAGTTTCTCCAGGGTGGAGCTCTTGTCTGTTCAGAACGCCATTTAACAGTCTATTTATATGATGGTCATGAGGTGCCTTCACGTCACTCTACACATCCTCTGCGACACAGAAACTTCAAAGATTCACATTTTCTTTTGACTGACAGCAAACTGTTGTCACAGAGGATGCCTGCTGTGACATACCCATGACTTTGAATGTCACTGAACAACTCAATGATCAGTGAAAACAGATCTGGCCTGTCTGTTTACGTTGCATATACAGCTCATTGACAGTTTGGTGGTTATTAGGAGTCAGGTGGCTGACCAGTTCGATTCCCGGTCATGCCAACTGACGTTGTGTCCTTGGGCAAGGCACTTCACCCTACTTAAGAGCGTCTGCTAAATGACTAAATGTAGTAATGCAAGTTATATTATCATAGATTTTAGAATACATTTACATTGCTAATAAAATGTATATTATACATTTGACCTTTGCAGGCCCACACCTTCATATTAAAACTTCTGAAGCAGATGTATTTCATAATGTGCTTAGTTTGACTAATATGAAGTTAAAGGTGTGAAAGAGTCAATCAAACACTTTCATTTTCCATGCTTAGATGCAATAACAGAAATTGCATCATTGCATGGAAAACATGAATTAATGACGTCCTATGAGATATAATTATATGGTGTGTTATTTTCTGTAACAAATTATAATTATTCTATAGAGACTTGATGCCCCCATGTCGTTAATCATGATCATGTTTACTGATGATGTGTGCTGGTAATAACATCCACATGGGACGCTCTAGTCTCACCGTTGGGTCATTAGTGAGGTCACAACTACAGAGTTAACTACATGTTATTCTTCTTAACAGTTAACTCTATGATAAAACATGCTGTGATAGGAAAGGTCATTTGAGTTTAACCTAGATTGCAGTATTATTTAGTTCCACCATCACATGTGGTGTGACTTGAAATAACATTAATTATACTCAACTTCCCCTAACTGTCATACAATATAACTGATTTAAGCGAAAGAACAATCATGTGAGTACTTATTTATGGGATTCTCTGTCAGGACAACAGCCTTATTAAAGAGCTCTAGATGCTCTGTCAGGACCATGGCCTTATTAAAGAGATCTAGATGCTCTGTCAGGTCCACTGCCTTATTAAAGAGATCTAGATGTTTCCTTTCAGGCCAATAACCTTATCAAGAGACATACGTAGAGGTGGACAGCAGGGACAGGTTAATCAGCCCACCCTGGAGGGATAGTAATGTGGACTGGAAGACAATTGAATTGGCCTCCATTCATGATGGATGAAGGCCTGAGGGCCAAGCAGTGCTAACCCTGTGTCTACAGAGATACCACTAATGCTCTTCAGGGATAGTGCAAAGTCTGAGAGACACTCACTGTCCACACTACCCCAGAATCAATTACTTCTGCAATACCTCACTAATTTGATGCATATAAACCCTCTTATTAGTTATGTTTTTTATCTAACAGTTTACCTTTCCATTGGGTATCATATTTAAAGTTGCCAAAACAAACTAAAATGTTTTAATGAAAAATTTTTTTTATATGTCTTCATAGTACATTTTATGATTGTATACAAACATGTATTTTTAAGTTTCACTAATTGGTCAGTTTCTATATCTATCATTAGTTCCCTAATGTGACTTGAGGGACATGACCTAAGAAGCCCTCAGAGTGCAGTTGGATTGTGTTACTGTTGCATAATGCAGTATAAGTGTATCCTCTGCTCATTATGAGAACTTGACAACAAAGTGTGATGCTCTCTCCAAGGACCATGCACCTTAATGCTGACAAATGGGACTTGTTAAACGGAAAGTAGTGAATTATGACAGAAACAGTTTACCTGGCCCAATTCCTGTCAATTAAAATTTCAACCAAAATCCGCAACACCAACACATTTTGTGAAACAAATACTGACATGGAGAAAAACAGATTTATTAATTGCGGCACCATGAAGAAGCTAATGCTGCTAACTTCTTAAAAAACTGTAGGGTTGTAAGTGTTTCATGCTCTCTGTAGACAGTAATAATCAATCTAGCATTAAGTGTAAAAATATGATTATCTGATAAATTACATGTGATATCTAGGATAGAAGAATTACCCTTTAACATTTAGAATAATGTTCAAGCTCTTCTGCATAATGACACACAAGAGACAGTTATGAGTCAACTGTCATTTTTTAAGAAATACAGTTTTCCTCAGAGCTGAGATGCTGCAGTCTATAGAAAGTCTACACCCCTCAGGCCTTGTTGACGTCAGTTCGAAATTGATTTGCTAACCTTTCTCTCACCTTTGGAAACTGGATATATGCTGAAGCCATTATAGCTGTCCCACTATTTAAAGTGCCTTGTTTAATCAAAGCTTCTAAACACTGGCATGACATGAAACAAACTGGGCTGGTGCAGAGATTAAACACAGTGCCAGACAGACCATAACTTCAGAGCAGGTGAGCATATATCTCACTCTGGCTGTGATGGCTTGTCATTTAAGATATTATTAAACACCTTCAACAGGATTCTCATCTGCTACAGAAACGGTGAGGTAGTACCTCTGTATATGACAGAAGTTCAGGTAACTTATTTAGTTGCATTTTGATCATTGTGGAGGTCCTGAGCATATTTTGTGGCCTGAGAGTATTTACTTATTATGTAACAACATATATTTCATCCATGATGACATGTATTTACACACATTTACAAATATTTGCATTTCATTTTCTTTTTCAGATTTACCCTGCAAAATGGATGGGAACAATTCATTTCAAAGTGATATTCTCCAAATGGAGGGCTTTAACATTTCTATGGAGTTCACATATCCTCTGTTCTTCTTGATTATGTTTGTCTACCTTACTCTTCTTATCTCCAACATTGGAGTGATTGTACTTATCATCAAAGAGGAGAGCTTACACCAGCCCATGTACATACTATTCTGTAACCTGTCAGCAAATGACCTCATTGGGAACACTGTGCTACTGCCTAGGCTGATGCACGATATTGTTTCAACTCCAAAGTTGATCTCATATGCTCAGTGTGTCACACAAGCATTCTGCAGTCACACATTTGGCTCGGCGTCCCACATGATATTGATAATTATGGCTGTTGACAGATATGTGGCTATATGCCACCCCCTACGGTACAACTCAATAATGACAACCCGAACCGTGGTAACCCTCTCTGTTTCAGCTTGGGGGACCTCTCTGCTGTTGGTATCCGTTCTGCTTGGGCTCACTGTTAGGCTGTCTCGCTGTCGCTCTATCATACTGAACGCTTATTGTGACAATGCATCGCTGTTTAAGCTTTCTTGTGAAAATGTGACAGTCAATAACATCTATGGACTCTTTTTCACTGTGTTGCTATTTAGTTCCTCAATGGGAAGTATTGCTGTCACTTATTTCAGGATTGCTGTTATCTGCTGGACCAGGAAAAACAAGGAACTGAATAACAAGGCAGCACAGACGTGTGCCAGCCACCTGGTCCTGTATCTCATCATGCTTTGGTCTGGATTTCTGACCATCATTTTGCATCGCTTCCCAGACTACCCCGATTTGAGAAAGCTGGCTTATATTTTATTTCATGTTGTTCCTGCCAATTTGAACCCAATTATTTATGCCATGCAAACAAAATCACTGAGGCAGAAAATTGTCCAAATATTCAGCAAAAGGATCATGCACTCCTAGAACTGGTGAGTCTTGCATGATGTAAATCCAACCATTATTATCATTATCTCCTGGTTGATGACAATAAGACTTGCATCAGACCATATAACCTTCAGACATATTCTACAGGTGAAACAGAGGTTATTACTGTAAGAAGGTGTGTCTGCCCAGCACTGTAGTGTCACAGCCGTCTCTGTGTAGACCTCTGGTGTCCATTTGCTGAAATAACATTGTGCTGAACTATTTTCTGTTCCATGCCAATCTACCTGATCCTATTTCAAATGAATAAAATGATGATGATGATGATGATGATATAGCTGTAGTTTATATTTATGCCATAATAGTTTCAGTAATACAATAGCATTCTTTAAAAAAAACTAATGTTTTATTTTACTTTGAGAATCATGTTATAATCACAAACTAAATGTTTGGCTGGGATGGCTTACTAGACAAAGAAATCACAGCTGTGTTATGCTGTAAAATATTGTCCATAAATGGTCCTCTCAAAAGACTGTAAATGCCGTACTTGAGTGTTTCCAAGGCTACTTCACAGAGCATGGCTGTTTTGCAAGAAGAAAGGATACAACCATGTTTGGTGGCCGGTGGGGGGAGGGAGGGAGGGGGGGGCATGCTGTGGCATCCAACATAATATTCTGATGATGTGTGTTGCCTGATGCTCAGCAACTATATTCATGAATTCATTGTGCTTTATGTCTACCGATGGTGTGATTAAACCATTTTAAATGGAATAGAATGACATTTTACATGCTCACGTTTGTGTGGTCTGGATCCAGAAGATTGCTTTTCTAACTGGTTTGTCAAGTCAAACCTTTGACCTAATGGATCCGATTGGGCCAAGTGTGATAATACCAATAAACAAATGCATCCTGTTGTGAAACTGTTCAATACAGAAAAACATCCATTTAAATTATTTTAATTCCCCTGGATTTGATTAACTATGTTTTGTTGCTCAGTGCTAATTAACTGGTTGTGAGGAGCCACAGAGAAATCTATACTAAATAACAAATTATTAAATAGTTAAATAATAAAACCTTGTAATTGTAGGAGGTGTCTGGATGTCCAGTAGGACTTCAGTAGTGTTGTGAAATAAAAAGGAGAACAGAAGCACTGTTCTCTCAAATGGATAGAGGCCAGTCCCATTAAAGTAGAGGTTCCCCCCCCCCCCCCCCCAACCCCCCATAAATCATTATGTCTCTACGGAATGTATAGAACCGGAACATTTGCAGTGCAAAGGGCTGGTTGAAGGTAAGTGTGGGTGGTAATTCACTTTAGGTCATGGGTATTTATTGAGTATTTGTGGTTATAGTTTTGGATGTTTACTTTCATTCTAACAGTTCGTCGGTTTGACACGTCATCAAATCCTTTGAAAAGGCAGGATCAGAAAATGCAGAGTAAGGTGTTCTGACAATCCTTATAAAATAAATAATATTAAATGTCTTTCTATTTTCATCAAATTGTGTAAATACTTTTTTTTTTACCAATAGATCCCTCTTCTGAAGACTTCAATGTAACTCATGTGACTGAATTTCTCATTGTTGGGACTGAGCAGGGTCTTAAAAACTTCTATGTGGAGTTGTCTTTCTTCATCTTGGTGGTATACATCATGATTTTAATTGGAAACCTCATCATATTCACTCTGGTGATGACAAACTACAAACTACGAACACCCATGTACATCTTTCTTGGTAATCTGTCTTTCATAGACATAGTAATAGCAACCAGTGTTCACCCTAAGTTCATAACAATGGTTTTACAGAATGACTTTACCATTACATTTTCAGGTTGTTTTATCCAAATGTATGTGTATTTGGGTGTTCAAACTGTTGAAGGCTTTCTCTTGTGTGTCATGGCTTATGACCGATATGTAGCCATCTGCAATCCTCTTCGTTACAGCAGTATAATCTCTGGGAGGGTATGTGCTGTAATGGTAACTGTAGCATGGGTGTCTGGTCTCCTAATGCCTTGCTTCTCTGTCATATTTGCATCACAATTGCCATTTTGTAACACTGGAGTAAAATTTTGGTTTTGTGATTACCCAGCTGTTGTTTGGCTGTCCTGTTGGGACACTACATTTTTGATTGATGTGGCTCTTTCAATTGCCGTGGTAGTTATGTATATACCTTTCATGTTAATTGTGTGGTCCTACTATAGAATAGTTCTAGCAATTTGCAAAATTGCAACCTCTGAAGGACGTATAAAAGCTTTTTCCACCTGCTCCTCTCATCTGACTGTTGTTCTGGCCTTTTATTTAGCTCATTCTTGTGTATATATTAGTGCCAAAGTATTAAAGAATAATAGTAATATGCTAATCTTGATATCTATTATCAACAGTGCCCTAGTTCCTGTTCTAAATCCCCTTATTTACACTTTTAGAAACAAAGAAATAAAAGATGCTTTGCAAAAGCTCTGTTGTCATGTTAAACGACAGTCCTAAAAAATGTAATACGCAATACTTTATGGTAACACCAGACCCCCTTAAAGAAGTCCTCTTACAATCTAACTATAATAATTTGTCAAGAGACATGTTTGTGTTCAAAACAGAGCCAATTAAATAATCCTATTTGGAAAGGTATAATGAGATCAGCAGGGAATGCAGGTTGTCACAAGACTCAATGCCGGTAAAATAATTGAATTCACCAACAGGGGCCTGGTTTGAGTACACCAGTTCAATTTAAAGTGAGAGACAGGTCATATAGATAGAAAGAAAGTGTGTACTTTTGGGTTCTAAGCACTAATAAAATGGATTGACAAGATCACATTGTTCAATGTTCTTTTATTTCAAAACAGTCAGGGAAAAGGATGCCTTTAATCTATAATGATGTAATATTGAATAAGAATAAGACCTGAAATGCAAGAGATGCATTGAAGCCTACAAGTAAACTGTGACTGCACAATATTAAATGGATAGAATAAATAAGGTTTGGTATTGTACAGAATAGTACAAAATAGAGTATTTCTAGAATATTCAGACCTATACTTGTTCCACACAGGAAGCAGAGTATATACACATAACAACAGCTACAGAAAAGCTATTACGGCAACTTATATTTTATTGCATATTTAATTTAATTCTAATCCCACTTAGTACTGCTAGTTTATGTACCCTTAGTATAGATAGTCCACATATTTAAATTTTAGGTCCCTATATGTTTATTGTATGCACCTTCCTGCCCAAGCAAATTCCTTGTCTGTGCAAACTTTCATGGCGAATAAATCCCATTCTGATTCTGATTCTGATTAAATGGCCTTCCCCATGATAAGCAGGCTCATGAGGAAGACCATGATGAAAAACATCCACATAAAGAAGCGGTCTAAAACCTTGGCCACCTTCTTCCACTCCCCAGTTCTTTTCTGTGTGGCCCTCTGATCACGGCAGCAGTTGGCGATGTACTCCAGATTCCTGAGGAGCTGCTGCTGCTGACACGTGCACGGGCTTTGGCACGGGACCTCTCCCCCAACTCTGTCACTCACACCTCCTTTCCTGCTCCGCCTGGCTGACCTCAACGTGTCCCCACAGTCCAGACTCATGAACATGCCATTCCTCCAGGCGCAGTAGTGGTTGGTGGGGTTCATCCCCATGGAGCCAGTGGGGCTCATCATCTGATCCAAGTCTTCTCTCACCTCGGGGATCACCGCCTCCCAGCCTCCCTCCAGCCGCAACCTGAAGTCCTCTCTGCCTGCTTGTCCGTTCATGCAGCAGTTGGCTCTTTTCTGTTGGAGAGGAGGCTCCTGTTTCTCTGCCTGGACTGACATGCAATTTTCCCCCACTTCATAAACAAAGCACACACGTGCCAGGTATTGCAGGATGACCTTTTTAGCCCACTTGGGCACAGGTTTAGCATCTGGGCCGCAGTGGTGGATGTTCATGATGAAAATGGTCAAGGCAGTGGACGCTGTTATCATGGTCATTGTGGCAATGTAATATTTTCCTGAGGGGAGAAGAGATAGAAAAACATGAACAGAATGAACAAGACTTCATATTCACAGCTCCATGGGTTTAGTTACAAACAGTCCACAGAAATGGATACATATCTACAATCTTGATTATAGTAAGTAGCATTTCAGGAAAAGTGCACTGAAACATTTTTATGACTGAAACATCATTGGGCTCACCGATAAGTGGGACATTCTCCGAGGGAGGCATGATCTCTGCCACCAGCAGCTGGAAGACTGTGAGAGCCAGCATCACTGTCACCCCCAGAGACACCTTCTCCCCAGAGTCAGCGGGCAGATAGAATCCCAGAGGAGCCAGGAAGGAGATCATCACGCACGGAATGAGCAGGTTGAAGACGTAGAAGGAGGCCCTCCGCTTGAGTTTGAGGGTGTAGGTCACGTCAGGGTAAGGCTCGGCACAGCACCCGTACAGAATGACGTTCTTCTTAGCAGGCATTCCCAGAATCTCCCACTCCACGTTCTCCACCAGGTCAGCTATGTCCGCACTGTCCAGGGCATTCGTGATGTCCAGCTGGTTCCCATTGTAGGTCCAGGAGCCGTAGGTGAATCGGCAATGCTGGGAATCAAAGGGGAAGTAGGACACGTCCACCTTGCAGGAGCTCTTGGTGATGGCCGGGGAGTCCCACATGATCTGTCCATCATGTCTGATAACCACATTGGTGTGCATGGGGACTGTGAAATGGTCATCTGCACTGCAATACACAGACGTTACTACTGGGAGAAAGGAGGAGCAACATGCAAATGCGTGGAACGTGACTGTGATGAATGCATATCCGTTTAGTCATGTCTTGTATGTTTAATTTAGTTTTGTTTTCTCATCAAATGTAACTTACCTTATAAAGGAACAGATACAAGATCAATTCAAATCCACTCTCAGTTTTGACTAATAAAGTGTCTACTACTCAATACGAGGGACAGGTAAAGGCACAAGACAAGCAGTTTGAGAAGCTATCATGGAGCGTCATCTCCTTCAGCCTGCTCACCACCTTCTGAACACTCTCATGAACAAATAACTTCAAGGAACGTTCAGCTTGTGCCTCCCGTCAACGTGAATAGTCAAAGTTGAGAGCTCTCTCTCTATCTCTCAATACCATTCCGACCTACTTGTTATATAGGACAATGTCAGGTCTCCATACATAACTACCAGGTATACGGATGGTATCAAGCCCGTCATAGTCATCTTTATTCCAGGTGAGGTAGGAATCTGTCCACACCTGCCGTATCCACAAATATGCTGTCAATATCTGGTTGCGTTCGTCCTGAAACAGATGGAACAGCGTTAAACTTTTTTTTTCAAATTAATGCCTTTATCTGTCCTCTGACCAGCAATTGTTCTGTCGATTACCTGTTATTCTGGGTTACTTGACATGATTAAAAATATTCTGAATATGAATGTGAAGATAAATACATATGCAATGTGTGATTATAGAGGTTATTGTACCAACAGCATAAAATTATATTTCTCAGATTTTACCATGTCAATGATTTGTGACAGGGTGATCTGCAAGGTGACATTCAGGATGTTGTCTGTGTCTTCCACTGGCCTCAGAGCACTGGTGTAGTTGCTGAACAAATCCTTTAGCAGCTTCTGTGCGTATTTTCCATGAGCACTCCAACAGACTGACCAGGTTAGAGAGAGAAAATACTTTACATTTAGCACTTCAGCAGTTAAACAAATATGAATTTCAGGTTGTCTGATCATCTTTTAATATTTGGTAACTCTTTAATGTGAAACTCTTCACATAAATCACATATAAATCACATATAAATCACAACCTCTCTGGCATCATGGCTTGAAAATGGTTAAAAGACCAATTTTTACTCTGTAAGTACTGCACATACTGCAATATGGTTACAAAATGAACAAATAATATAGTTATATATCATGTGATGGGTTAACAAACAGATATGTGTGTAAAGGAGAGTGGCAAATGCAGGCAAATGTTGTATGGTTTCAGGGAACATTCAAACACATGGCAGATGGTGCAGCGCACTGTGAGTTGAGGGATTTCAGGGCAGATTACCCTTCAGAATCTATGGTAAGACATAATGTCAATCTGCCTTTATACACGAGCATGATACTCAAGATTGTGTTGATTTCCCCTGTAATCCAAACACCACTGGACCTATTGTACAATGTCAGATGAGATCTTTTGTAAATATTACAATAAATTTAGTGTGTTTTGTGGACGCTGACGCCCTGTTTACTGACCAGGGACAACAAAAAACAACCAGCCAGATAAGTCAGCTGTTTATTATGCATACAGTGGATTTAGGTTAGCCAGATGTTGACACTGCTTTTCTGTTTTCAATAATGCTTTTTGCAGAGAAGGGACACAGGATTACAGTGATAAGAAAATCCCTCAACAACTGGACAGGCTAGAAGTTTACAAAGTCTACAAAACAGCTCTGAAGGAGCATTAAATCAGCCGTAACATCTCTACAATATGTTTAATTAGACGACACAACAGCAATGCCGTTTTTAACACCTTGTTGCATGACTATCAATTAGGAATGTGTTGACCTAAAATACAGAATATCTAGATTTAGGTCTGTGAAACAAATTAAAAACTGCTTCAAATTTACAGTAAACTGCAGTTAATCTTATACAAAAAGATAGTTCGGTACTGTTGCCTATACCACATTTAGGTAGGTTCACAATTTCTTATTATCCGCAAAAGAGAAAATGAAACAGGTAACTTACCTGGAACAATTTCAATACTTAGAAGTAAACTTATTGACGCGTGTATTCCCCATAGTTTCATGTTGCTGTAGGTTTCATTTATTTAACTTAAAGAACAAAGCAAATATAACTCCAGATGATCCTTTCAGCGACGCTATGATTAAAATAGGTTGATTGGTGCAGAAAAATCACTGTGCTTTACCAAGACACTGCTGTGTGTGAATGAGAGGACAAGAAAGGCGGGACATATGACAGAATAGTCAGGTTCAAGTTACTCGAGCCTGCAGTGATTATGTGAAACAACTCTATGAAACAACTATGATTTAGACGAGTTACGTGTTTTTATAATTTAAATTTTAAAAAGTTTTATAGGATTTATCCCTGTAAAATATTTCAGAATTTCCTCAATACGAATATTAAATAGGTTTTATCAATCTCCCCCGAAGTAGCACCATGGAGAGTTCCCAAAAATTCTGTTTTACATTCTCACTGACAGCCTATGCTACCCTACCAATCGTGGAATCGATGTCGGCTACATGATCATTAGGTAGCCTACCCATTGCCACAATTCTTTGAAAGAAATGGTTTTTGCTTTATGATTGAAAGAGCATCACTTTTACAGTCATGCCTGCGCACTGACCGTGCGTGGTCTTTCTCTTCCGGGTTGCTTACCACCAGAAACATTTCTCCGAATCTGTTTACAGACATCTTGTGTAATCCGCTCATAAAGAACAAATGTATTTTAGTGAAATAAATATTGACCCATATTGGAAAGATTGGGGTGATAGGATAGGCTACAGAAAGAGGACCATCCGCGTTCTCCCTGTTGTGAAGATGTTATGTTGTTGAGAGGAGACCTACGTGAGAATACGTGTTGGACCTTTTCAGCGTTTTTGAACGTCGTTATCTCCTTACCAGAAATTGTGTTATCTTTAGTAGTTGTGTGATCGCAATTTAACCTACGGAAAGGCAAAAATAAATATGAAAAACAATATTTTTTTATTGTTTGCCTTTGAGGCATCTTTGGTTTTCAACAATAGTTTCACCAATTGAACATAGCATTCAATTTATATCTATCAGTAGGCCTATTGTCCTGATCCACACTAGGATGCTGCAAGCGCCTAACACCCTGGGGCATGAAAAGCCCCTGATTAGATTATCCTTTTCCTCATGTGTTGTGAGCACAGTGAGTCTACCACTGCTTGGTCTAACATCATGCATCTTCATATCCTCCGTTTTCCATTTTGAAGATTCAACCGGTACACATTGCCAGGTAATCATTTTTAAGATATCTACAAATTGCCCTGCATTTTAAAATTTTAATCAACCTGTCTCTAATGATCACTTTCCATGATTTTAGGTTCCTAATTATTTACCTTCTATCAGTGCCTCCATAAGCCAGAGTCCAGAGTGCCATATCTGGCGTGTCTGCATTGGGCTGCACTCTGCTCCTCGGTTCCTCGTGGCCGTGTCCTACTTTAACCTCTATAAGAGTCGCTTCTCCTCCAGGTTCCCACAGTGGCTGCTCTACAGCGGGAACCTGGTGTGTGCGCTCACTGAAACCTTTGGTCTCTTGCTGCTCTCCTATGTGTCCTCTAACGAGACATACTGTGAGTGGCCTCTTTCATTCTTAACATTTACACATTTTATCTTATTAATACATTCATTCAAGCCTAATCAATAGACTACCTGACAGTAACACCGTTTTTCTTCCTTCATCATTATGGTTTTTCCCTAGTTGTCCATAAGGAAGGTTTCGTCCTGTTCATCTTCAGTTCTCTAGTTTACATGTTGATAACATGCCGACTCTGGAATATTATTAAAAAGTACTCTCTGAGCCCAGAGGTGAGGTGCTGCTTCCTCCACTTCCTCTGTTGTCATCACAACATCTCCAGTCCAATGTCCACTGTTAACTATTTTGCATGATTAGAAATGTTTGTTCAGAACAGTTGTGGGCAACTTTAGGACCTCTGTAGTAACACTCTTAGTGTAATGAGGAAATTATGTTGCTTGAGACACATGGTGCCTGTGACATGCCCATAGTTGCGGTGAAAGGATGTGGTGGAAACTGGAGGCTTCTTTCACCATCAAATGCGTGCTTCCCCAACAGAACTACTACCTCATCATGTTTCTGCTGCAGTGTCATACAGACTGCTGTTATGTTTAGGAATCAGTTAACCATGTGTATTATCATTCCATCCATACTGTGCTAGTCACCTGCACTCAAAGTAACATACCCACAAATGTATCCTGGTGCTGTCAGACATGTATCTTCTTCTTCACAGGACCTTAAATCCTATCACTGGAAGATCCGGTTCTTGACTCTCAACGTGTCTTTCTGCTTCCTCGCTGCTTACTTTTACTGGAAACACAACATGTATTGTGAACCTGGGAGTAAGTATAATATACATATTTAACATTATTTCAAGGTCTTCCTTTCGTTGCAGTGTAGGTGTGCCCATGGTGGTGGTATTGTTAATAGCCTCCTTTCTTATCTGACTTTCACAGGCTACACTTTGTTCTCCTTGTTTGAGTATCTGGTAGTTTTGTCAAACATGGCCTTTCACCTAACTGCATTCTGGGACTTCAAGAGCAGAGAGGTAGTGATTATGTCACTAGCAGAAGAAAAATACTTCTGACTGGGGAATCGAGGTGGCATCACCAGGTCAACAACCCCCCAGCCCCCACCTGACTCTGATCCCTCTGCTACACTGGGAAAGCAGGAAGATGTTTTGTTTCATATATGTTAATGAGGACCTCATGACACTGGACATAGACAATTTGCCTAACGTATACTGCACTGGAAAGGTATAAACTCATTCGTTCAACAGTGTTGGCCATCTGAGGGTCACTGCTGTTGGTTAGCCAGACGTGCATGTTTTTTCCTTCTTCTGACTGGAATAAATGAATCGTAGTGCAAAAATCTTCAAATCTCACACATTAGTAAACTGCTGTGGACAAATCGCTATATAATACAGTATTTTCCATACAGAAGGTTATTGGCAACAACTGATGTTTCTCAATAGAGCCAACTACTCAGATATTATGGTCACACATACTCCAGCTGAAATTACAAAAGTCTGCATGTAAATTAACTTCCTGGTTTGTGAAGCAGATGGACTGATAGAGGGAGAGAGGAGAGATATTATTGTTACTTCATACTATACATCAATGCTGCAACAATGACGATGTGTTATTTGTAGTGTTCCTGCCAGTAAGTATAGACACTGATGCCTTATTTTACTATCAAATGAGAAGCAGGATAGAACAGAAATCTTTTGCTGTTCATTGATTTTCACTTGGCAAGTGTTAACCCTCGTGCTGCCTTCGGGTCACATGACCCAAAGGTTCATAACGAACCATCGTTGTGTTTACCCAATTTTACCCAATACAAAAACAAATAAAAATAATTTTCTTTTAACCTTCGCAATGTGGGGGGTCTGAGACAGCCCAACGGTTAAAAGAAAATGCTTCACTTTGTTTTTGTATGCGGTAAAGTTGTCGCAATACGACGGTGGGTCACACGGCTGATGGGTCAGAACGACCCGAAGATAACACAAGGGTTAATCCAACACTGAATTTGTAGGTGGTCGGAGCTCTACAATCACATTTCTTTATATTAAGTATGTGAAACATTTCCTTACAGGGTGTCTGCTATAAACAAAGACAAACCATGCTAAGATTTCGGTCAGAATGTACCTTTCAAAGAAAGTTTAAGCTTTTGTGAAAACTTACTCATTCAAATCTAAAATAGACAGCAAGCTATGGACTTTCAGGGGGAAGTTACTGACTAGCAGTGTTCCTTGTATTCTCTCTTTCTGTCTCTAACTAATGGCCATGATAGGAAAAATATATCTTGTCTTTAATCAAAGGCCTCTGTATTTCCTCTTTTAGATCTAGAACTCAGCAATTTCAAAGAAGGAACAGTGTAATAACTCTGTGGTTGGTTTGCAACACACATCACCATAGAAGAACTGATTGACCAAAGGGTGTTGAAGAAAATCATTACACATTGTGAAAATGTACACAATTCAATTCCACTTTTATAAAACAACCATTGCAATATCAGAAACCATTGGTACAAGATATGGGATATTATTGTTGATTCATGATTTTTCATGACTTTTGGGATGTTCAATTATTGTTAAAGTCACTGCCAACAGTTTACTTCAATGATCAATTGTAAATATCTGGTAACTACAAATTTTAAATCAAGCACATAAACACAATCAGTTTTAAAACCATATGCGCCTAATGCAAGTAAATAAATGTACCTTGTTTGATTTGTGATTTTTGGTTCTGTCTATTTTCACTATAATATTTTACATGTTTTTTTGGTGGTGGGTGGTTGTGGATTGAGAAAAGCACGCACAGCTTCATCAAACACCTGTTTTATTCCCTTTTGGTTGAGGGCAGAGCATTCCAGGTACTTCATGGCGTGGATTTGCTTGGCCAGGGCAGCGCCCTGTGCTTGGGCGATGGTTGTCTGGTTCTGATCCTTCAACTTCTTTAGGACTTCTTCATCGTTGCGCAGGTCGCTCTTGGTGCCTACAAGAAGAATGGGCACATTTGGGCAATGATGGGTAACCTCTGGATGCCACTTGTGCTTGACATTCTCATAGGAAGGCGGGCAGGCAATGGAAAAGCAGATGACAAAAACGTTGGTTTGGGGATAGGAGAGGGTGCGTAGACGGTCATACTCCTCCTGTCCAGCAGTGTCCCAAAGGTTGAGGCTAATTGTCCTGTTGTCCACTGTCACCTGGGAGCTGTAGTTGTCAAACACCGTGGGGATGTACTCATTAGGGAAGGCGCTGGTGGTGTGTGAGATCAGCAGACAGGTCTTACCCACCGCACCATCCCCAACCACTACACACTTGATGCTCTGCATTCTAATCCCTTTCCGTCTCAGAGCCCTGAAATACATTAAAATACTGTTGAGTGGTTCCTTTCAGTGACTAATATGTATTACTCTCAAACTCCCGATTGCTTTGATCTCCTTCTGAAAGCGGTTATTAATCAATAAACTAAAGGTTACGCAGCACGCGGGCGCATCCATGTTTTACATTTATAAAAAAATAGTTAAGTAGGCTAGCCTATTAAAAAAAACAATCAAACTCACCAAGCATACCTTTAACTGTAGCTTGATCCAGACAACCTACGGTTCTTTTCTGTAATTCTCATTAAGCAGAAAAAAAGTCAAGGGAGAAGTCCTTTAGAGTTTGAGGAAGTGATGGCTCGTTTGCGAATGGTCCGCTCTTGCAGTTGAACTTCAGGAACTTCTTAGCGTTCATTTAAAAATGCGGTGTGCGGTTACTCAGACCCAGAGCAATTACATTTTTATGACACGATGGATCTTTTCAATCAAACATCTTTATCTTTATATTCTGCAAACAGCTTGAAAGCGTAGGCTACACCAAGATCCTGCCTAATGCGAATTTGGGGTTGGTTTACAGTGGAATCCTGTCCAATCTTGGTTTTTGTGTAGGTCTAATACAGACAACTATTTGTTTAGGTCTACAAATTGTTAGAAGCTATAGACCAATTATCACCCTACGTCACACCACTCAAGCATGCGCAACTGCCCATGTCGGCTGCAAAAGACGAACTTCTTCCTGGTATAAAAAAGGTACAAAAAAGAAGTATATTAAAGTATACTATAAGTATACTAAAATATGGATAGTACACTTTTAGTTCACTTTTGATATACTTTTAAGAAGTATGCTTAGAAAATAGTTCATTTTTGTAAGAAGTATACTTAGAGAATAGTTCACTTTTGATATGCTTAGAAACAGAAAATGGTATAGATTTCTTCTGGAGTAGGATGTACGTTTTCTATTATTACACAGCAAAAACAGTCAAAATAATTTAAAAGTACAATACAGGTTACATTTTTTAGATCCATCTCATTCTAATTATTCATGTCTAGGAAAGTATATTATGCATTGCACATTGAATCTTTTTTGTTACTGAAGCTGCAACCTTAATTACTTCCAAAACATTCTGAAACCCTATACTCTTATACTAATAATTATCAATTGGAGTATTAATGGAAAAAACGAAAAAGCTACTTGAGAAAGAAGCAGACAGAAGGGTTGCATTTGAAGGTTATACTGTCAAATTGACTGAAGAATGAAATGACGTGAAAAAATTAAGATAGCGTGGCTCATTGGCTGGTCAATTCCCATGATGCAAGGCGGTAGTGTGTTGCTGATAAGTTTGCCGTTTGTTCGAAATACAAATGTGACTTCATGAATTTCGTTTTTTAAATGTGTCTGCTTAGAAGGAAGTGTTTTGTTGAGTGGAAATTGTCATTGTTGTGCTGGTTTGCCATTGTAGCCATGAATTAAATGACTGTTACGTTTCATAAGAAGAGCTGGATTATGCAACTGTTAGAGTGTACGCAGTAATTAGCTTCTTTCGACGAAGAATCTGCCTTGTCACTTATCGAGGACCCGCCAAGTGACGCAAGCTCAGCGGGTTTGAGGGGCCTCTGAATATTTAAATATATATAGCTAGATAATAGTAAATCGACGTTATATAAGTTTACTCTTGATGTACTTTCAATAATTCAAAGTGCACTTGAAAGTATTGCGAATTTTACTTCTGAGGCACTAAAGGAAGTATAGTTCATGAACTGAAAGTGCACTACACAGGTTACTTTAGAGTATTCCAAGGTATACTTTTAAGTACTTTAGGAAGTATACTTCATGAACTGAAAGTGCACTACACAAATTACTTTAGAGTATTCCAAAGTATACTTTTAAGTACTTTAGGAATTATACTTTATGAACTGAAAGTGCACTACACAGGCTACTTTACAGTATTCCAAAGTAAACCTCAAATACACTATAAGTGTACTTTAAAGTGTACTAAATTACCTAAAAAGTGGGCCAATTCAGTTTACTTAGTACAAAAATAGTATATAAATAAGTACACTGCTAGTATACTTTAAGTTACATGATAATAGTATACTTTTTTATAGTATGTATACTTACAAATAAACTTGAAGTATACTTCTTTTTTGTAAGGGATAATACACTTGGAGTGTCGATCAGGTCATCATATATCTCTGGCCACTGGATTTCAGAACTTGACATTAACTTTTTGAGGCACTTGTCCTTTGGACAAGTACATTTACGTTTCATTTGTCCATGCACAAGTCACTTGACCCCCGATACCTTTAAATAGCCTGACCAAGTGATAGGGCAAAACTAGCCTGGCTAACGGAGGTCACTTTCTCAGGCAAATGACGAATGAAACAGGCTCGGTTAAAGAAATACGAGATGCTGGCTATCTTCAGCAGGCTTGTATCTACAAAAGGCAGTCCTCCCTGACGTTTATAGTGTAGAATGGAGTGAAATACAACTTTGTGCACACTTGCCAGTGAGCGACCCGAGTCCGACTGAGGCTAACGACGTCAAAACAGTGTAACGGGGACGCAGTCTCACTCAGATTGCCAGTTTTACACAAATCACAAAAATAATGGGACCAGCTAGCTAAAAGCAGAATTACCATATCTCTTGAAAGCTGCACTGCTCGACTTTTTAGGTGTAGAATTGACTGTAAAACTGTAAAATTATGAACTTTGAGACATGACGTGAAGACATGGCTGCCGCATAAGACTAGTATGCGGTCTACCGGGCGACATTCTCACTCAAATTTCAAGACTGTCGTAACCCAAATCAAAATTCTGATGTGACAGATCAATGGGGAATCGCTTTTTCTCTTGGAGGCTGTCCTCTTCGACCTTTTTGGTCTTTTTAAATCGAACTATTTGTATAATCCGTGTACTTCTCCAGCCATTATAAAGGCTATCCTTTCCCGGTTTTCTGCAGCCACATTGCGTGCGCATTCCGAATGTTTACAAACAAATAATTGGTCTATAGCCTACTACCACATTCTCTGCCTACTACTAAAATTGTTTTTTTCCCCTGCTGAACAACCTGTGGACAAAAGGTTCCAACGTTCCACTAATTCCCGTAGGCCATCAATAAGATACTTTATTGTAGTAGACTATTATGTTGATAATGCAGATAGCCTATGATGCCTTTTTGCAGATGCCCTTTTATAATACATAGCAAAAACGTTCCCTGGCCGTCGTTAAAGGCAGTCGTCACAGAGACTCGTAGCTGAACTCGAAAGCCTCGAGGTGGCAGGCTTGAGTTGAAATCCCGACGCTGCCTCTTACATCCCCACCTCTGCGGTAGAGTATGTGTGTCACAATTTCTGTATCGAGTCTCACACAGTAAAGAAGGTGACGCGCGTTCTCTATGGGGGACCAAGCATCGGCGTGCGCTGCAATGTTAACACATAGCTGAAAACCACTCTCTGCAGTTTAGACTTACGATAAGGTAAACCCTTTATTTGGTACAGACTTGTATATAATACGTCAGATTTCTTACTTTTTAGCTGCAGCACGCTAAATTAGCTTGCTAGCTATTTAGCACTAGCTTGCAGTCCGTGTTCTGACTAGCTGTGTTATCGCTGCCTGGTTGGCAGAATGAGCGACTCGCCTGCGATGATTTCGTTGGGAATTCTCCATGGATATTAATTAGCAAATGAAGTGAAGACAAAATGCTTAGGTTGGCAGGAATTAATGGGACACATGTACAGACGTAAATCATGTTATGTATATCTACAGCAGATATAACATAGCTAAATACCAGATGGATAGCTGGAGGAAAGCCTATCTAGCTAGCTAGAGCTAGTTAACCGATTCAGGCCCGGACAGTACTGTACATACAAGCTCAGACAGTTGTCACTTTTTTTGTGTCTAGACTACAGTATCTAGCTAGTTATCTCTTTTGGGAAATATGCGTTCCAGAATAACTATTCGTTTGAGTGAACTTGCAGTTTGTTAGGTATACTAATATTGAATGCTAACATACACTACGGGCTAGCTAACCGGCTTGTAAGACTAAACTAGTTTGCTAGGTAGCTAGCTACAAGCTAGCCATGTCTGGGGCCTTAATACTGTATAAACGCGCCACTGCCCCCGCCCACATATTTTTTTTTGCTCGCTTTATGTCCATGCATCATGTTGTTAGCCAGCTATCAAATGGTATTAATGAAGCTCTTCTCCTTTTGTCCATAGCAAACATCCGTTATGGATTTCAGCAAATTGGTCCCCTTGTGGATTGTATGCTTATGTATCGTGGGAGAGAGCCGGACAGACAAACCAAGTCAAGGAAACACTGACTTCCAGCATGTTGACAATGGGGTGTCAGGTGAGTAAATAATGAAATATAGTTTGATATATTTCCTTCCACTCTTGTTGGGTTGTCGCTTCCAAGGGAAGTCATTCACCTTTACTAGATATGTGCTTTTAACTGTCACGTTGTAACATGTTCTAGTACTCTACATGCTGTAGGACCTTGTGTACTGGGTCTGAATTTAGACTGTGATGGCTCTAAATGTAGCCATGCTGAGAATAGTCAGGGTATGCATACAGTATGCTCACTGTTCCCCACCAGATCATAGCACCTAGTCAGGAATGGGTGTGCATGTTCTGTGTTGTTTATTGTGTTTATTGCAACTAAAGTGCTTTTCAGAAGACATAACCGCACTGTGCAGGATAGAGGCATAGTGGCCATGGAGCCATGCAAGTCTAGAGTAAGCCGATGGATAAAAACTGAATGGTTATGTAAGAGCTCGATACCACCTGAATGAATTGGAGGTCTTGTTGAAACAAATAATCAACAAGACAATTGATGTTCCTTTCCAGGTTAGACACACTTTCACTGACAGAGCCTGTGGTCTTTATTGCTTAACTCTGACAGTCCTATTTAGTTTACCTCATAGTCAGTCATGGTTATTTAATCCAGTGACTGTACAGAACACGTGATTTTAAGTAAACATCAAGTGTTGGTGTTCAGGTTGTTTTTTGTAATTTATCTTGTGTTGCTTGACTTCCTGTTCAAGGGGCCTGTTGACACAAGTCTATTGCTGTTAAACAAAGCTGCCAGGTTATAAACCACGACTTTCAAGAACTTTCTACAACCTGAGTTACTATTTCATATCCAATTATTATGGGAGCTGTATGAAGTCATCACCATTTTATTATGGAATGTACACGGAACATTTGAAAACAACCCACCATCAAAACCAAACAGCAGACTGTCCCAGACACAAAACATCATATATGAAGGAAAAGGTTTCAGAATGGTGGGGAACAATAAATAAATAGTTGATCCCTAGTTTTTGGGCTCATTGAAAGCCAGGTTTACAGCTAACATGTGATAGCCTATCTGTCTGAAGAGACTGGGGCCAGCAGGGGGTTCTGTACAGACATCAGACCAAGAAGCTTTGTTTGTCCTGCTGGAATGAGGGCAGGGAATGGTAATTACACCGGCAATGAAGTGGAACAGCTCAGAGTGCATGCTCCTCTTACACGCTCACAGAGACGGGCTTACATAACTAACATGGCTATTGTAAAAGGTAGGCTAATATCTAATCTCTAGAGTCCCAGGAATTTTGCTTAGCAAATGGGGACAGGTGGGTGGGATTCATGGGAGATCCACAGGTGGCAAGCTGTAATGTTTGCTTTCATCCACCTTTGGATGCATGAGCACCACACACCTGGAATGTAGACTTACTGGTACTTACTAAATGTACTCAATGACAAAAATGCAGAACCTGTCCTGTACACAACACTCACCCTTTATCAGCTCTGAAATTGTGCCAGGGTTCACCCATAGTCCCCTGATTTAGATTTTTTGTTTTGTTTTGTTTTTCCCTTCCATTTAATCAAATGTGGGTCAGGTGCCTTAACTATGCTGTTAACTAAATGTTGGCCTAATATTTGATGGAATTTCTTCCTATTTGCCTTTGTGTAGAGTGTCCACAGTGAGGGTGAACGTGACTTGTTTTCCGTTGATCATGTAGGCCTACCCTCAATAGCCCACTAGTTCATGGTATCGAGCACTGGGGTGTCATGTGAAAGAATGCAGGGGTCTGACCTGGGTGCAGGCCTATGTTCTGTAGTCATGAGGTCAGCTACTGCCTGCCCTGTGCTACGTAGTGCTGGCTGCTGAGTCATCCTATAGATTTGCAGGGACTAGAACAAACAAGGCATTACAGCTGTTTTTTCCCAAGAGGATGACATTATTATAACTTCCCATGCAGTACAATGATAGCCAGAGAGTGTGCTCATAGTTGTATGGACCCATAATTGCCAGCTGGTTAGCCTGAACTAGTAGTGCTTCTGTAATTCAGGCCAAATGCCCTCTACTGATTGTTTTCAGCATTTTGTGGAATTGTATGGCTCTTGATATCAGCATTGGTTGTCAGAGATGAAAGTGTTCATATTACAGGCAGGGAGGATCAGGGCATGCTAGTGTGCAGGAACTGGTCTCAGCCGGATGTGTGAAGTCCGCAGAATTACGACATGACTCGGCAAACTGACGTGTGAGAACAGAGGTACCCTCAGCCCTGTAGTCTGGGTTTTCTAAATCAAATATGTGCAATTCATGCTATTTACCTCCGTATTGCCGATTTGAGGTACTTCCCATTCGTTAATGACAAGCCTTTGTGACTTGTTGAGGCTGCCTCTGCTGCAGCATGAGGACACTGTCTCGGTGCTCAGTAGGAGCATTGTCACTCTCCTTTGTGTGGTGCTTCCACTGTGTCATGCTCAGTATAGACAACCCTTATGTGAAACTCTTATTGGCTGAAAACGTGGTGTGTGAGGGGTCTTTTAGACTGCACATTCTGTATCATGTGGTTGTTGTGGCACAGTGTCTTGGCCTATTAGTTTATAATCATGGACGCCTTATTTAATTTGCTTATTGCATCTTGCATTTGCAAGATTGATGTTGAGCCGGCCCTTCTATGCAGACTGTAACACAGCAGGCATGTCTCCATCTCTCCTCCAGAACTCTGTCGTATCGATGAGCAGCTGTGCCAGGACGAGAACGCCATCCTGAGCTTCGAGGCCATCCGCAGCATCCACAAGCAGATGGACGATGACGCCAACGGGAACGTGGATGTGGCAGAGACAGACGTGGTCAGTATCTACTTCTCACACAGACAAGGCTTCCAGGAAGGCAGCGGTAATCGTATCTGGTCAGCCGTGACTTATCCAGGATAAGTTAAAGATAACAGGATTAGTTTAGTGCGGACCTTTAAGGATATTATCATGCTAATGGTATAAGTGGTGGATTTGTGCCTCCTTTACCATTGAAACCACACTGGGCTTTTAGATGCAAGTTGTCCACCGAGGTTTTGCTATACATGCAGCACTGGATTTGTTAAATGGATCTGTTCAATCACAACATTATTTGGGATTCTTCTATTGGAAGTATAGAGATTGTGTTCCTCTTCTTAGATAGTGTCCTGGGCCTCCCCTGGTAGTCTGGCCACAGGCATTCCTGTCTGCAGGCTCATCTCTGGTAAGATATAACCTGTGGTCTGCGGATGGACTGCAGCCAGCCCTCTCACACTGCAGACCTGCAGCCCGCCCTCTCACAGTGCATACCTGCAGCCAGCGCTCTCACACTGCAGCCCTGCAGCCAGCCCTCTCACACTGCAGCCCTTCAGCCAGCCCTCTCACACTGCAGCCCTGCAGCCAGCCCTCTCACACTGCAGCCTGCCCTCTCACACTGCATACCTGCAGCCAGCCCTCTCACACTGCAGCCCTGCAGCCAGCCCTCTCACACTGCATACCTGCAGCCAGCCCTCTCACACTGCGGCCCTGCAGCCTGCCCTCTCACACTGCGGCCCTGCAGCCTGCCCTCTCACACTGCGGCCCTGTAGCTAGCCCTCTCACACTGCGGCCCTGTAGCCAGCCCTCTCACACTGCAGAGCTGCAGCCAGCCCTCTCACACTGCAGCCCTGCAGCCAGCCCTCTCACACTGCGGCCCCGCAGCCAGCCCTCTCAGGGTGGCCTGTGGAGGTTTCCCCAGTGACCTCATGCGGAGTAGTCAGTCTGGGACGGCCCTCCTCTTTTCTGCAGCTCCCTGTGGTTTTGGAGGAGGCACTTGGCAAGTAGGTCGACATCCCTGAAAGCAAAGCGCAGAGCAGCAGGCAGAGCTAGTGGTCTGGTCTGGCTCTCAGCCAACAGTAGATGAGGGAAAACATGGGAGAGGTCTGAGCACTAGCACAGCTCTGCAGGGTGATTTAAAACATAAAATATACATTTGAGAAAGATCTCTTGTTTAAAATATAAACCGCATAAGCAGTTTATGAGACCGCAATGCTAGGAATAAACTTGATCACTTGCACCCCCACCCCCCCTCCTCAAGCTCTGTCATGAAAGCCATAGACATCAAGAACACTCTGAACAATGAAACCACATCGTTCATGGTGGTGGTGCTCCTCCACCAATTTGGTTTGCTGGAGCATGAGCTGCACTTTGTGGGGGTGTGTGTCTCACTGGAGCCAAGTTTCTCACCCTCTCTGTGGGAACAGCATGGGGGCTGAGGATACAACATGGACAGATTTCATGTCAGCTAAGCCCTATCACTGGAGTGTTGCTCAACAGAACAGGCTTGGAGAGGCTATGACATGACCTGTGCTTCGTACTGAGGCCTTGGCAGCGGAATGCATGCGCGATTGATGGATTGCCAAGTGCTGTAAGGGGTACACCGTTGTCATGAAAGCGGGCTGTTTGTCTTTTTGTTGTGTTCGTGGGAGTGTGTTCTGACTTTTTGTGAAACTGCATTCAGTGAAAGATGTTGTCTACACAATCACATGGGTATTATCTCCACATCAGTTGGAGCTGGTGTTTGGAATGCTGTTCCCCTCTTCTGGGGCTGAAGCAGAACAGCTCCCCCCCCCCCCCCCCCCCCAAGACTTAATTTTTCCGCTGTCAGTTCCGACAACTACACTTGTCTCTGATGTACCTGACGACATGTCCTTATTTAGTAACACGAGGTCTGCTTGCCAGGCTGTTTGAGTTCTCTAGATACTCACCATAAAAAACGAAATGTATCCAAAAGGATTCCGCATTCCATCAGTCCAACTTCAAGTGTGTGCCAGTGTTTATTTAAACCCACTTGTCCATGAATGCTTTGATTCCAAGGAGCACAATAAGTGATGCAATCCAGGCCAAAGGCATGTGTAGCTCCTAAAGTATGTTACCTAAAGAATGCTTTGCATAGTATATCCCCCAAAAAGATAACCGGATTAGGAATCTGGATTAATGACTCCTGTGTACCCTAATTTCCATCAGTGTTAGGTTTAGTGTAACTCTGTCTTCCTTCTCCATGGTACCCTGTAGTTCCTCAGGGAAGACCTCAACTACCATGACCCCAAAGGCAAGCACAACCGTTTCCATGGTGATGACCAGTTCATAAGCGTGGAGGACCTTTGGAACGCATGGAAGGGTTCAGCAGGTAGGAACATTGCTGCAGTTTGATCACTACTTCGCAACAACAGCACCAAGCTGCCTATCCCCAGGCAGGCTATTTGCATAAATGAGTCTCAGAAACAGACCATGTGAATCTCATTCTGTTCACTCTGTTTCCTTGCACGTGGTGTCAAGCTTTTGAAAGACACAATGTTTTCTTTTTGTTATCCTTCATTACCATCCACAGAATATCTTGTACCAAAGGCTGCATTTTGCATTGTTTACTATTCTCACCATAATCAGTGAAATGTAATGAACTCTCAAGACTTTGAGGCTAGGGCAGGGTAGAGTTCAGTCCACCAGCCCCAGGAGCAGAGCATGTTAGCATTGTCAAGCAAAGTGCTCACCATTTAGCCAGCCCGTGCAGGCAGTGGGGTATCAGAGAACCTGTCGGCACGGCATCCTGACACAGATAACACATACACACACACATACACACACACATACACACACACAGGCACTTCACCTCTCACCTGCTCCTTCCTCCCTTTGTCCTGCTGACTTCTCTAACGTCCATTATCATACACCACTTGTGGATTTTCACACGTCTCTCCTCTCTCCATTCCTCCCCCCCCCCCCCCCGCTTGCTGTCTGGTTGCCGCTGCATTGCAGCTCCTCGTCAGGCCTCAGAGGAGGTTTTGGAGGCAGAAAACTGGGTCTGAGCTGGAGCTGCAGCAAGTAGCTCACTACTACAGCCCACATTGTTGAATCCCTTCCAGAAGGAGCCTGGAGCGGATCTCCCTGGCCCCGTCTTTAGAGAGTGTTTACGTTCACATGTGTGTTGTGATAGAGGATAGCTCCTACGTGATCCGACCTGCCCCTGAAATATTGAAGAGAATCCCAGATGTGTTTGCTAGAGGTCTGGTGTTATGTTATTGGAGCTGTAACTGGAGATGACACATGTCTATGTGAGTGTTGGCAACCTAGGGAAGGTTGTGACTGAATCCCTGTGGGTTCCACATGGAGCCTTGGCCTAGCCCCAGCCCCAGCCCTAATTCCGGTTCCAGGCCTAGCCCTAGCATTCATCTGGCCCAAAGGTCAGGCCTTGGAGGAAATAGGTGGCTGAGTCAGAGACATGTTTTGTCTGTTATATAAGGCATTTGTTCTTCATACCCAGGAAGCCTTTGCTCTTTATCTTTATTTCCTGTCTATATTTCAAACCCCATAGATGAGCTTCACCTGAGAAGAGTTTGTGTTCCACTGTATTTTAAAGTGTGTATCCGTGTCTTGCAGTGTACAACTGGACAGTGGATGAGGTGGTGGTGTGGCTGATCACCTACGTGGAGCTGCCTCAGTATGTCGACGCCTTCCGCAAGTACCACTTCAACGGCAGTGCCATGCCCCGGTAAGTGACAGGAGGAGGCTGGCGACCAGCACCTTCCCTGTAAACCGCCAATAACCGCCATGTCTCTGTCTGTTCCCTCAGACTGGCCGTGAAGAACACCACTCTCACTCTGTCAGTTCTGAAGATACTGGATCGTAGCCACGTCCAGAAGTTACAACTCAAATCCTTGGATACCGTTCTGTTTGGTGCACCACTGAGTAAGTCATTGCGTCTTCTAAATACCATCCAGTGTTTGTTTTTTTTAAGGTTGGGTAGTCAAGTCTATTTGTATAGCACATTTCAACAACAAGGCAATTGAAAGTGCTTCACATAAAACCATTCAAAGCATCAAAATATAATGCAAAAGATAACAAGATTCGCACATTCAATAAAACACTAAAAACAGTTCAAAAGCAATAAGTCTTCAATTATGTCATGATATTTGAATGGATGTTATTTAAAGATGGGGAAAACACATATCCTGTGGTTGGTGTGGAAGCACCGACTGCTTGTCTCATATTTTGAATTATGCCCAGGTGGATTGGAGCGTAGCTGTTACTGACACCGGAGGGTTTGTTAGTCTGTCAACGGTAGCAAATAAGGCACGTGTATTGTTATTGTTTTTGGTTATGATGTTAGAGAAGGATAGCCAGAACTTCTTGTTTTTATAACGTTCCCTCACTCAACCAGTTTTTTTTTCCAGAAAGTCATCTTTTATTTCCTGCTCTGAAGGGTCTGTGAGCTAGTTTACCTAACTGCACTGACCCTCTCTGATGCAGACTACTCTGACAATCGGTGTTTATTTCGAGTGGTTCATTCAGCTGCTGCATAGTAAACAGCATAGTATGTCCAGGAAAAAGAAGGTGGGGGAGAGAGGAGGAGGGAAAGGGAGGAAGAGATGAGAGGTGGTGGGGAAGAGAGGAAGAGAGAGGAGGTGGGGGGAGAAAGGAGTAGGGCAAGAGAGGAGGTCGGGTAGAGAGGAAGACAGGTGGTGGGGGAGAGAGGAGGAGAAGAGGAAAAGGGGAAGAGAGAGGAGGTGTCCCTGAGCTGCTCTGTATTCCAAGCACAGCTCTCTGGCGCACTGAGGCAAATTATAAAAATAAATAAAAAAATCCTCTTCCTTTTTCCCCCAATACAGGGTGCAGAGAATATAAGACAGTTCGACTGTCCCTTACTGTAAGTCGCTCTGGATAAGAGCGTCTGCTAAATTACAAAATGTAAATGTAATGTCCCTCTAAACCTGTAGCTCCGCCCCACAGTAGCCATCCTATGTACATGCCTCTAGTACTAGTGCTATCTCTGTGATTCTCTCCATAGTACATGCCTCGAGTACTATCTCTGTAGGCTCTCTATAGAACATGCCTCTAGTGCTAGTACCATCGCTGGATTCTCTCTACATGTGAGCAGATGCCTACAAAGAGGAGAATATGCAAATGAAAAAGCACTGATTAACCCTTGTGTTATCTTCGGGTCATTCTGACCCATCAGTCATTGTGACCCACCGTCGTATTGCGACAACTTTACCGCATACAAAAACAAAGTGAAGCATTTTCTTTTAACCGTTGGGCTGTCTCAGACCCCCCACATTGCAAAGGTTAAAAGAAAATTATTTTAATTTGTTTTTGTATTGGGTAAAATTGGGTAAACACAATGATGGTTCATTATGAACCTTTGGGTCATGTGACCCGAAGGCAGCACAAGGGTTAAAGGATAGGAAACAGTTATAAAGCAGGCTAAGATGGTTGGACCTTTTAGAGAAAGGGTATTAAAAAAAAAAAAAATCCAGTTTCAAAGCAAGTTTGCAGGAGGTCTGTGTGTTCGCTGTGGTCTGTGCCTGGCATGTGTCAGTGTGTGTGTGGGTGTGTTTGGTGAAGCGTCCCAGCTGGAGGGGAGACCAGAGGGGGCCGCCTGTACCTGACAGCTCCAGTAGGGAAGCCATGAAGGGCCTGTGGAGATACACACACACACACACACACCTACACAGGCTGGCCTCGACAGACACACACAGACCCAGAGGGGGCTCGTCGGAAACACCCAGGCTGGTTTCGTCAGACACACACAGACCCAGAGGGGGCTCGTCAGACACACACAGACCCAGAGGGGGCTTGTCGGAAACACACCCAGTCTGGCCTAGTCAGCATCGTTTCAGGACACCTTTCACAATGGTGTTATGTAAATAGGCTAAGTCTCACAAATGGACACTTAGTGGTTGACACTTTTACCAAAGTGGAGCCATTTCACCTCAGCTGTAACTGAGAAGACACAGTTTTGCCAAGTTCTTTCCTGTCTAATGGTTAGTTAAACAGTTAGATTCAGTTAAGCAGGTCTCTGCAAAATTCCAAAGATTCTGCAATGCAGCATTTTAAGAACAAGCGAATGGAACATTGTCTGTGTTACAGAAAAGACTGATTTATGGAATAGCTAATACACATTAGTAAAAAAATTAAAAATAAACCCTGGTCATTACTCCATTGTGTACTCTGATCTGCTCTGGAGTATGCAGGTGGGTGACAGCTTCCGTTCCCACTGTTCTGTGGACTCTCTAGATTACACACCTATTTATATAACTCTACTGAGCTGTAGCGCTCATACAGCTATCCCAATGATGAATGACCATTACTGTCATTCTAAACTCCACTGACCCTGGATGCCTGGCTGGATGTCTTGGCTGTGAAGCTCCACTGGTCCTAGTTGCCTGACCAGAGCTTCACTGGTCTTGGCTGGCTGGCTGGCTGGCTGGCTGGCTGGCTGTCTGGCTGGCTGCCTGACTGGCTGTGGAGCTTCACTGGTCTTGGCTGGCTGGCTGGCTTTAAAGCTTCACTGACCCTGGCTGGCTGAGTCGTCTCTGCACTGTAGCAAGGTTACATGGGTACACCCAGAGCCCTTGACTGATGTCATTTCCAGCCTAATGATGGTCCCAGCAGCCTACGGGGAAAGGCAGTGACATTGAAGGGGATGCTTGTTTTTGAGATGCCAGGGGTAAGTAAGGGGTTGGATCTAGTTAGTAATAGCCTGCAGGGATTAGTGAAAAGGCTTGTCCCACATGTTTGTGAGCTGGCTTGCCCTGTCAGCCTGTTTTAAAGGGCCAATCCTGTTCAAACTACATTTACATTACATTTAGTCATTTAGCAGACACTCTTATCCAGAGCGACTTACAGTAAGTACAGGGACATTCCCCCAAGGCAAGTAGGGTGAAGTGCCCTGCCCAAGAGCACAACGTAATTTTGCACGGCCAGGAATCGGCAACATTCTGATTAATAGCTCGATTCCCTAACCGCTTAGCCATCTAAAACTAGATGACAAAACTTCCTCTTTTTTGGTGTTGGGTTAGGTGAGAGTGCTGTACTTCCGTCTCCTAGTGCTGCTTACACATGGCGGACATCTTGCCCCAGAGCTTTGTTGCAGGCAGCCTACCTGTCTGTACATGTGTGGAATGTAATAGTTCAGGCTCCTTCAAGACAGTGACATTATGACTGAGGATGTTCGCACCTCGGCGTCTCCACATGTCAATGTCATCATGGGTGCCAGCGACCTGTGTTCTCTCCCATGTTGTTGTTAAGGCTCCGTTACCAGACGGAAATAGATGGTGTTAATCTGGTTTTAGCTGGGTGTTTTAGGAGGGGGTCCTTCACACACCAATCCCCCGTTCGTCCCCCTTTAAGGATGAACCTGGCCTGGGCTGCACAAAGGGGACTACAGACGGCTTACTTTCAGAGCATTTTCACAAAGACTTGGTGCATCGCGATGGAATGTGACATGGTCAATAGTTGAAATGATTAAGGGTCCTATTTGTTTTATTGATGTCTCAGGGCCACTTCTTCACAGATTTTCAACTTGTGTTTCTTTCTCTCTCTCCCTCTCCCTCTACTAGTGAACAGACACCACCACCTGAAGGACTTCATGCTGGTGGTATCCATAGTGATTGGAGTAGGTGGCTGCTGGTTTGCCTACATCCAGAACCGCTACTCGAAGGACCACATGAAGAAGATGATGGGTGACCTGGAGGGTCTTCAGAGGGCGGAGCAGAGCCTGCACGACATGCAACAGAAGTGAGTGATTTCCACGGTGTCCACCGACACCTGATGTCTCTACGGGGTGACCTTGTGAGTCCCTCCAGTCTCTGTCCAGAGAAGAGAAGCTAATGGCGTGCTCTTAACATGTTTACGGTGTCATGTGTTGGCTGCTTCTGCAAAGTCTCTCCTTTCGATCTTCTTTCCATCTCGTGTCATGTGACATTGGAAGCCGGATCCTCAGAAGGAGGAAGTGGGTGTGTGGCTCATGTGAGAGCTGGGCTGTGACTCACTTGGTAGTCACCGACTTCCAGTCCGTGACAAGTCACAATTTGCAAAAGCGGCTCGTTTTTCTCGAACATCAGGGTCATTAAGTAACTTGATAACTTGGGTGTTGCGTCAGAGCTTTTTTTTTCTTCACTCCCGGTGAAGTAGGCATCTCTCGATCCCCTGTGTCCTCGTCAACCTTTGACCCTGGTCCCCTCTCGGAGCCCTGCCTATCGTCCCGTAGCCGTGTAGTACCTCACAGCTGCCTGTATGTGTCGGCACGCATGCGTGTGTATGCGAGAGAGAATGCGCGAGTCTGCTTGTGAGATCAGCATTAGGGGGGGAGCGTGCGAGTGGAAAGTATGTCTCAGCGAACACAGCCTGTCAGACCCCATCCAGTGCACAGGGGACAGGGCTGGCAACCTACAACCCTGCCACCCCCCTGACAGTAAGCCTGGCTGGGCCCCTGTCTGCCTTCCTGCCCTCACACTGCAGTTAACCCTGGAGACGACCATGCTCTCTCACCTTAGCAACATGGAGACAGATTCCTTCCTCACACACACAGTATATTATATCCTTTACCCAGGGACAGACTCCTTCCCTACTGTAATATGACTGGTCGCCATCCTTGATGTAGGCTGCCGGGAGGGGCCGATAGACGTGGCCTTTTCCCCGGATGTCAGTCGGGCAGATGGCAAGGCTGCGTGTTCCCAGTTTGTGCGTGTTCCTTGAGTGAGTGCAGCCTTGGGACAGCTTCACATGATGGCTGACATCCTCCAGCCTAGACGGACACCTTGTAGATCATGTCCTCAGACAGTTGTTACAGTGTTTAGGAGTGCCGTTTCTGTCTGCTCGCTTCCATTGTGAAGCCTCACGGCCATACCTCATGCCATGGTGTGTCAGCTGGGTTTAAATCTCAGCTGTGCTGAGGGGAATATTCCCATCATGGCAGGTAGAACTGCTCTACTGGTACCATCCATTACACTTCTTTAGCATTTATTGAGCTGTATTTCTTTTTTTAAAGCTGAATAATGCGAGGTGTGTATTGATTTGAAAGAGGAAATCTAGCAGTTGTTTTACTTATGTTTGTACAGCTAATGTCTGGCAATAGTTTACCACAGCATGATATGGTTTCTACTACGAACTAGCTCAATGCTCTGTATTGTCATGGTGCAACGACCTACTTCTGGAGTTGAATAGGAAGACTCCCATGAGTAAGGGGGAGGAGGGGTGGGGGCAGACTTGGGACATGCAGGGTGGGCAGAGCTCGGGTAATGGCAGCCTGTGAGAGGAGGGCAGAGACCAGCCATCTTTGAAAGAAAAAAGAATCCATCTGTGTGCTTTCTGTAAAGGACAGGATCTGGAATCTAGACGCTTTTGTCAGTCAGCCAAGTAGAGAGAGAGAGAGTAACACCAGACAAGAAATGGGATAAAAGAAAAAAGATCTGACACAGAAATGATTTGGTGCAAAGTCTCTATTGAGGCATGAGGGTCAGAGGAATTCAAGGATAATGGAAGAATTACAGAAGACAATAAAATCAAGTGTTATACAAAATAATTCACACAATTTAAAGGCAAGACAGTCATCCTGTATCCACCAGGCTGGTCTTATGAAAAAAAAAAAAAAACTGACCATAATACTAGGAAAATGACCATGAATTATATGATAAAAGGGTTCTGATAAAGTACAACTTGTGCTACTGATTGTGAGACATGTCCTCTGAGTGGAGCTGGGACAGAGAGGAGACATGTCCTCTTAGTGGAGCTGGGACAGAGAGGAGACATGTCCTCTGAGTGGAGCTGGGGCAGAGAGGAGACATGTCCTCTTAGTGGAGCTGGGACAGAGAGGAGACATGTCCTCTGAGTGGAGCTGGGACAGAGAGGACACATGTCCTCTGAGTGGAGCTGGGACAGAGAGGAGACATGTCCTCTGAGTGGAGCTGGGACAGAGAGGAGACATGTCCTCTGAGTGGAACTGGGACAGACAGGAAGCATGTCCTCTAACCGTGTGTCCGTGCTGATCCTTGCTGCCAGGTGCAGTCCGTCCAGCCCTTCAAGCAGATCGAGTGGCCTGCAGCCCAGCACCGACCCCTGTTCTCGCTGCTGCCCTCTGGAGCAGGCCAGGGGGAGGGGTCCCACACTGTTTCCTGGGTGTCTTTTACTATGGCAGCTGGTGTTAAGCATCGACACTTAACACGTCATCTGCAGCTCTGCTTCACCCTCTCAGTTTGGTCAGTGAGTCTGTACAGGACCACGTAACAGGGTACAGGGCTGCTATCGTGGGGAATCTGCAATGCAAATGTAGCCATGCTGCTTTCCATCACATTAAGCCTAATTATGGCATTTATTGACAGACCAATGCAGACCATAAACGTCTTGATAATAGGCCATGCAACAATGTCAGTTGTATAAGGCCTGGAAGCGCAAGCTGTTGCAACAGCGAGCCTCTGAAGTCATTGTCCTGTAGACAAGCCCATAGTCACACCCTGCAGTGCAGTGAGACTGGCAGTCTGGGCTTTGCTGGGCTCTGTGTGGTGGAGCTCAGTCAGATCTGCTGGGACTGAGGCTGGAGAATGGCAGAGGTCAAGGTTGAGAGCATTAACGGGAGGGCCTGCCGCCCACATTTTCCATCCTCTGACCACCCAGATCACCTTTCACCAAGGCCTCTGTGTTTTGCCATTTCCAGCTCCGGCCAGACACTGGAGTCTAGGCTGCTCTCTGCTGGAGGAATATGGTATTGCTCTGCTGCTTGGTATTATTGCTGCTACTCTACTTTCTCTCATGAAAAACCTGTCTGGTTTAGGAGATTTAACTTGTGTGTCAATATCAGTGATTAGACCACAACACGTTTTTATCAACGGAAAAGCAAACATTCTAGTGAACAGTTACTTTTTCTAGTTCATGTTTAAGCATCAAGTCCTAGACTACACCTGGATGATTTAACCCACTTTTTTGAGATCATTCTAAATCTTGCCTTTTTTAATGAGCTGGTCTTGTGACAATTCTCTCAGTAGTGTGACTTGATGGGGTCTAAGCAGCATGACAAAGCCAGCCCTTCAAACTTTGTCCTTCTATGGTCTTTATATAGACCTAGGCCTGGTAGTATCGGAGACACTGGGGACTGCCGTTCTATGGTGACGCTAGAGTGCATCTCTGGTTGTCTTATGTTGCTTGGTGCTGTGTAACTCAACCCTGGGAGAGAGGGAGGGAGCGAGGTGAGTGCGGGTCTGGAAACTGTGTCACTAAGCTCTCATTCCTGCTTTGGCCCTGCCTTGCTCTCTACGATGTCACTTTTATTAGGCTCAAGCAGCTGACTAGAGGCCAACAAGCCATTGTCGTCAGTATTGAAGATGACCGGCACCAGTCCCTCATTTACCTCAGTGCCAACCCTCTTCAGGATCGATTCATGGCTAATATGAGGAGACTGTATGGGACACTGTATGGTGAATCAGCTCTAACCAAGATTTATTTACTTATTTATATATTTTTTTTTATTACTGTGTTCATATTGCTTAGGTCTCTTTTTTATGTCTTAATTCATGTTTTACTATTTTGTCCTGTCATACTATATGTCACCACCAGGAGAAGTGCAATTAAATTTTGTTATGTGCAATGACAATAAAAGGCATTCATTCATCAATACCTCAGGCACTGTACTCTCAAATGGAGCCCTCTGTCTCCGTGTCCCCCAGGCTGCAGATAGCCCAGGAGGAGCACCGCACGGTGGAGGTGGAGAAGGTGAACCTGGAGCAGAAGCTGAGGGATGAGATCAACTCGGCCAAACAGGAGGCCCAGCGCCTCAAGGGGCTCCGCGAGGGCACAGAGAACGAGCTGAGCCGGCAGAAATACGCAGAGGAAGAACTGGACCAGGTACAGGAGGCACACCCCCCCGTGTGTATGGGCGGGCTGGAGCAGGGAAACTACAGCCCGTGAGGGTGGTGAAGGACAGCCGTCTGGGACTGCAGTCAAACATCTTGGCATTAGAAGAGCGAGCCAGAGTGATTGTGATGTGGGAAAGGGTCAGCAGGAGAGCCTCGGTTTTTCCTTTCTGACACATTCTGCTTCAGTAGGAGGCCTCCCACTTAGCTCTGCCCGCTGGGGAGTTAGCAGGAAGAGCTGCCAGGGTCAGCTGACAGCAGAACACAGGAAGACTCATTGGTTATCTGGTTTCGATCCTGAAGACAGGGCCACAGATAGGAGGCGGCAAGATGAAACGGTTAGCTTGTAGTCGTTGTGAAGCTCACAGTGTATTGGAGGAAACGGGCCCATTCCACCACTACATGAACACTGTAACCTGTTGTCAGTTGGCATTACCGCAAATTAGTTTCACATGACTTTCCTTTGCGTGGCAATTATGGTTATCTTCCTGTTTATCGTCACAGTTTCCTAACCCAAGCCATGATTTGAGTTTTTGTTTGTGCAGTGAGAGCAGTGCAGGGGTTTGTGCCAAAGCCTGCTGTGTTGTGTGCGGCTCCCAGCGGAGGTCAGCCATGCGGTGTGTGCCCTGCCGGCCAGGGGGTGGGGTTTGTTATCTTTCGCCCACACTCTGGTCACATGGTTCACACACTGGTCACATGGAACAGGCTCTGTGAAGGCCTGGCAGGGAGATAGAGGGCCCCTGAAGGTCTCCAGGACAAGCTTGCCTAGAGACAAAGGGAGCTCTTCAGTCACCAATGTCCATGACATCATTCTCCTTGTCTCTGGAGCCCTGCTATTGTGGTATTGGTACATAACAGCACGCACAACATTCCCCTTCTAGTTTTCCCTACAGGCTTTGTTGGGCCCATTTCACAAGTCAGTTTTGAGTCATACAGGAAGTGGTACGTTGGTACATACAGGAAGTGGTACGTTGGTACATCCAGGAAGTGGTACGTTGGCACATCCAGGAAGTGGTATGTTGGTACATACAGGAAGTGGTACATTGGCACATCCAGGAAGTTGCACGTTGGTGATCTCCTACTGTTGACCCCTGGGCCGTGCGTGTGCTGCAGGTGCGCATGGCTCTGAAGAAGGCGGAGAAGGAGCTGGAGTCGCGGAGCAGCTGGTCCCCACCAGACGCCCTCCAGAAGTGGCTGCAGCTCACCCACGAGGTGGAGGTCCAGTATTACAACATCAAGAAGCAGAACGCCGAGAAACAGCTGCTGGTGGCCAAGGAGGGGGTAAGGCAGCAGTCAGGGAAACACACACACACACTTGCACAGTTGTAGGGACGTCGTGGGGACCAATGTGTTGTCCTCCGTAACAGGCCGAGAAGATCAAGAAGAAAAGGAACACCCTGTTTGGAACGTTCCACGTGGCACACAGCTCCTCCCTGGATGACGTGGACCACAAAATCCTGGCGGCAAAGTAGGTCGTTTCATACGTAGACCCCCCCACACAGCCGTCCCTGCCCGTCCATGTCCAGACGTCCTCATAACTGTCCCCCCCCCCTGGCTCCCAGACACGTCCTCATGTCTGTGTCTCCTTCCTCCCTAGACAGGCGCTGGGGGAGGTGACAGCAGCTCTGAGGGAGAGGCTGCATCGCTGGCAGCAGATCGAGATCCTGACGGGCTTCACCGTGGTCCACAACCCTGGGCTGCCCTCGCTGGCCTCCTCCCTGAACCTCGACGCCAGCTTCATGGGGGGCCGGGCCACGCCCCAGCACTTCATGATGTCAGAGGACATGGAGGACATGGATGAGGACATGATGACACCTGGAACTCTGCAATGTAAGGGCTCATCTGATTCTGGGGGCCACGCATTGGGGCTTGGCAAACGACCCCCTAAACTCCCCAGGAGCCTTACGGGGAGGGCCAGAAATCCTTGTGAGAATTCAGGATCTGCCACGTATCTATGATTCTTTGGATTCGTCCACAACCCCCAACCCCCCCCACCCTAATGTAAGGGCTTCAGGGTAGCGTGTCTGTGATTGAGAATGAGTGTTGGACATCTGTAATACTTGAAATGTAATTTTCCACGTTTCTTTTGTACATGTTGATTGGGCTGACTGGGTGTTTATTCCATGTTGGAAATCTGAATTGCTTCGACTAAAGATGGCGCTTGAGAATCCTGTGAAAACTGTTCATAATGCCATGCTGTGGATATTGAGCTTTTGAAGAAAGAAATACATACTTGATGACACCAAATCTTTGTGCTGATGTATTTTTTAGCAATTGTGCCCCAGTATGTATGTCCATTGCAATGTTATGTGTATGTAAGAAGCATTAAACTAAGCCAAAACTATTAAGAACATTGCCTTGCATTGCCCTAGTTTCAAATCGGCTGAATTTTATCTAGGATAAATGTAGCTGAAATCTATATTTATTTTACAGGAAAGGTTAATGTGCGTCTGTTTTTTTTACTTTAAATGCAGCAGCCTACATCTGTTGCTTTCATAACACTGCTTAAGATAAGACAATTTTGCAAGGGCAAGAATATAATTTAAAGAACTGTATTCTTTTTCCTGACATAGCCTAGTGTTTGACTTGTGATTGAAAGACACCTTGACAGACAAGAAAAGTGCTGACTAACTGCACAGGAAGCAATACAGCCTTCCTCTGCCACTACAGTCTTCAGTAAGTCTTTGAATCCACATGAATAACACTCCCCTCTATTCTCCACCGCTGACTCCAGACGCCTCCTGGCTGATGGAACGTCGAGCCAGTGACCTCTGGTCCATGGGGCCACACTGCCGGGCCATGTGGAAACACTCCGGTTGGCTTGTTACTCCTGCCCCCCTCTTTTTGAACTTGGACTCCCCTTTCCGTCTCCCCCCCCACCCCCCTCTCCCAAAGTCACTCCAGTCACAGCTGCTTAAAGAACCTAAACTTGTTTGTCATGGGACAGGTCTTTATATGGACAGCTGGCAAGCCTGCCACTCTTTCCCTGCCTCTTGGAAATGGCTTACACCTCTGACTGATCTGTGTCTCCCTCCTCCTCCTGCTCCTCCCTCCAGCTACCCCTTTAGCACCCTCTCCCTCACAAGTACACCATGGCTTTCCTGTTCCTGTGTCTCTCAGCACTGAGACAGTGACTCATTTAGAAAGGTTATGGTTATATACAATTAAATGTCACACATTTTTGTTTTTATTCTTTCATACCAAGCTGTTCTTTGTCAGACCCAAGCCTGCAGTGTGCTTTGAGCTCTTATCAAAGGCATTGCCACCCCTCCTTTATTCTGCCCTGGTTGTCTTAGAGCTTAACTGAAGCATGTGTTAAGTCACACCCTCACTGAGAAACAGGGACTGGGAGCTCATTGGGCCCAAAGACCTGCGTGTTGACCTTGATCCAACACCTGAGTCTCCTACCCTCCCAGTCTTGTGTCACTGTTGTCCAACACTGAATGTGTTTCGGTCATTTGAGAGTATATGGTCTCTAACCGTATTCTCTTGTGCCCACAGCTCCCAGTATGATGTCCCTCCGTCAACGCCACATGGACCCCCAGCTGGCTATGGGCTCCCAGAGGTTCGTGGAGGGTTGTCTGTTGGGAGGGCACCAAGGGGAGGAGGGTACCCCTTACCCTTCCAGGTCTAGGACCTCCCAGTACCAGTCACCCAGCCAATCATTTGGACAGTTTGAGAACTTCTGTCTGCCCCCCCTCTCCTCGGCTGTCTCGCACCCCGCCATATTCTGCGCCTCCTCCACACCTCCTCAGTCCCTCTCCTCCCTCTCCTGCTCTTCCTCCTGTCTGCCCAGCTCCCTGGGAAGCTCCCACTCCTCCCATGTCCTCCCCTCCTCCTACTTCCAGCCCATGGACACCATCTCAGACTCTGCCTGTTCAGACGCCACCAGAGGGCGCTCCAGACTGAGTGGCAGCTTCGGGTACCCATCTGCTCGCCCCTCCCCTCTACTCTCTCCTCCTCTCTGCTCTCTCCTCCTCTCTGCTCTCTCCTCCTCTCTGCTCTCTCCTCCTCTCTGCTCCTCAGCTCTCTTCAGCTCTCTGCTCTCCACATTCCTTGCATGTGCATGAGCTTCCTCTCCACACAAACGTTCATCCCCATCTCTGCTGGTCCATAGCTGCATTAAGGGATTTAATACAAATATGTTCCACTGGACACGCTACTCATACATTTTGTTTGTTTAATTCATAACAATGTCTTTATTCACTTTTTTATAGTACTCACTGTTTCCAACCCTCCTTCCCTTCTTGCCTGCAGTACTAATAAGTGTGGATTTCAACATTTTGCTCGAGGCCAAACTCTTGAGCTTTTCAGACATAAAGTACAAGCATGCTAGATTTCAGTTTTTGTTACCGAGGTAATGACTCTCTATATATGTCTGTCCTCTGTCTGCCGGCAGGGAGCTCAATCGCTCTGACTCCGACTCCTCCCTGTCTCTCTCCCTAATGGGGGAGCGCCTGTCGGCCTACAGCACCAAGGGCCACCCAGTGAAGCCCACATCCCTGCTTCACGGCCCCCCAGGCCGCTCAGACGACCCCCTGTCCCTGCATGCCCTCACCCCCAACGGAGGGAATCGCATCCCAGAGGAAGAATCCCCGGCAGACGCGGCCCCAGACAGCCCCATCCTCATGAAGAAGGTGTACAGCATAGAGAAGTCAGCCAGCATGGGAGAGATCAACGTCAGTCTGTCCGAGTCCTCACGTTCCCTTAGCCCCAACTCCACTGACCCCGACACGCCCTCCCCGACAGGAGGCCAGGCTGGGGTAGCCGGGGGGTCCGGGGCCAAGGGCAGCAGCCGCATCCCCCAGCTCTCCTCCAAGAAGAGCCCCCTGGAGGACGACAGTGGATCCACGGGAGAAGAGACAGACTCCGCAGCCAGCCGTAAGAAACACACCTTCAAGATCTTCAAAAAGCAAAAGAAATAATAAGGACTATGAACTACTAAAGAGCTGCCGGAACTGTGTGACTGTACTCCCCGTTTTGTTTTCGAAAGAGTATTATTGTTTTTTATGTTGGTTTATTTACTGGTCTCAAATGATGGCACAAATTGTTGCCTTTATGTGGCGTTTGTAGATGCTTCCTCAGATGGAGTGGGATGAACCAGTTAATTACTATTATATTTAGTTGGTCTATGAAGAAAATTTGGGAAATGGGTGGGTTGTTTAATGGAATGTAAAAAGCACTATTTATTCTGCAGGAAAGGATGCCAATCTCAAAGGGAAATGCGACTCCAGGGTGGATATTTGTTGTACTGTTAATCAATCTCTAGCATTTTGCATGTCTTCACATTTGTTTGACTGATACTCGAATGCTCTTAGGTGTTTGCTTGGTTCTTGTCCTTTTTCTGTTCACTCAAAGCTTAATAATAACTGCTGTTTAGTTTCAGTGATTCCAACCATCTCTGTTACAGTATGGGTTTGTTTTAACTATAATATTATAGGTGGACAGGACAGTTTCACAACATGCAGTATTAGTCAATGGTAAAGGGGGGGCTGAAAGGGCTGAACTTTACTTTAAACCTCCCAGAGTCAGTTGTTCTAATATGAAATATGTAGAATCTACACTGGCAGAACACTGAGCTAGACATCGGCCAACTGCCCACACTGGGTTGCAAATGTGCACATAAGTCTGTATTTGAAACCCCGTTTATGGCCACACAACCAGTGATGAATGAAAACTACAATGCTAAAAAAATCACCTGGCACATGGAATATCTTCAATAGATTCACCAGACAGAAATTATCCCTTATATTTTAACATTCGTTTGTATGTAATGTATAGCGCCTACCAGACCTACTTTCAATTCGTTAACGGAAAGTTTTTTTTTTTTTCACAGCAGTCTGATGAGTGAATCAGTGTGGTATCCAGGTGTGTAGCTCTCACGATGTGCCAATTAAAGCAAGCCAAAGATTCAGACCTGACAGTCTTATCGTAGAGGCTGCAGAATTAGCTATTATAATTGGGTAGGCAATTACTGTGGGAGGCAGTTTTGGCATCACTAGAACGACCTTGGCCGGGTTTCCCAGATTCGTTAAGAAGCTCTTAACGCTAAGAGCTTCTTAACCCTTGTGTTATCTTCGGGTCATTCTGACCCATCAGCCGTGTGACCCACCGTCGTATTGCGACAAATTTACCTCATACAAAAACAAAGTGAAGCATTTTCTTTTAACCGTTGGGCTGTCTCAGACCCCCCACATTGCAAAGGTTAAAAGAAAATTATTTTTATTAGTTTTTGTATTGGGTAAAACTGGGTAAACACAACGCTCTTAGAACGCTCCTAAGAAGCTCTTAGCGTTAAGAGCTTCTTAACGAATCTGGGAAACCCGGCCCTTATCTCTAATCCATGACAGGGTATTGCAAGGTCTAAAATATTTGGTAACAGGGACACCTTTCATCCAGACTTATTTTTTATCTGAGGTTTTCAAAGTGGTAGGCTATTTGTAATCCTCCGTAGGTAGACAATCGGTTGTTTGCTATCGTCGTAAACGATCACTGTTCATCCGCACTCACAAACAATACAAGCACATACTATTATGTTTTATAAATTCGATTTACAGATCCTTAACACATAGGCTACTTGCTATTTGTTGAGGGTTCTGTGAGAGCACAAATGGGCTAGGGCCAGAACCATAACCAGACACGCTCACCAAACAAACAAAGCCGCGCTGCAAACTCCATAGACACGATCTCCCCCTTAAGAGGACTCGGTTTGACAGTATGGATGTAAACAAAAGTTTTCGCTCATCCTACAGTTGAAAATATGGAATTCTATTGGTACCTTATAAAGCAGTAACATTTGTACCTCTTGCACGTTGAAGCTGTAAATGGATTCTGCTGTCAGTGTATGTGTCCGTCTGTCCGCTCACAGTGAACTGCACTACGCTGATGCATGCAAACTACTGGAACACCTTCTGGGTCAGGGGAAGTGATTGACAGGAGCATTTTGTCGATTCAACTCATCTCTATTTCTCCTTTTGAGCTACTATTTATGAAAACATATTTGTACAAAGAACTAAATAATTTTGCATCTTCTGTGACGTTCTAAACTTTTATGGCACTCCTGCATGATAGCAATAAACTATTTTGAATGAAAGACGACTTGTTCTTTAGGCGAGAGACGGTTAGCTAGCAGTAGCGCATGTGTTAATTTACATATTTTATAAATCATTTACACATTTACTACAGGAAAAAGTGAATATCATACAATATTTTTATTTCACTATCAGCAATGAAAAATACTAGGTAATTATTCAGGCGACACGACACACTCAGCACCGGCAAGGTGGAGCTGCTTCTAGTTCAATATTTACCTAAGGAATTCATTCACCTGAGGAAAACAGGATATCAGTCCGGACTTTCAGATTTCAAGGTGTCCCCTAGAGGAATGTACATTGCTTTACTTCTAGAAAGGAAAATCTGCTAGGCTATGTCTGACATTGTGCATTATTGTTATTTTATTGGTGTGTAGGCCTATAATTTATACCGTCTGCGTGTTTTCGACAGATTTTTAATCAAGATCAAGTGTGTTATTCAGAATGCAACGTTGAAGTCTCGCTTCTACTGTACAACTAGCATTGCTTTGATGAACACCTGGACTATGGGGCTTCACAGGGTGGATACGTGTGTCCTGCTGATTCATCTAAGTTTGCAGGTAGGCTAACTGCAAATTAGTGTGCTGTACTAGGTCAGTCATACTTACAATTCTCATACTGATACTATCCTATTTTGCTGGCTTTATGTATAGGTCGTCTGGAGTTGGGATAAAGTGGTCTTCCTGAACCCACCCGATGAGCCTGTATCAGGGTACCCATTAAGAGTGTCATACTCCTGTGATAAACCAATGTTGGTCCAGCTTGAATGTATCGTCTCCTTTGACACTGGAAAAACATCCACGGTCCTCCAGAGAAACTGGAACTGTGAACCAGGCCCAACTAGGGTACACACTCTGATCCTACGGCTGCCTGACTGGCTGGTGTACCAGCCTGACTGGGCTGTTCCAGTCTCTCAGTGGGTCCACAGTGCCATGCTGCGGGCTTCTCTCAGAGACTATGGATCAACGTTTAGCCATGGGACCTCCTTGGCGCAGCGGGCTGTAGCTGTCCTGCAGACCAACCCTCCCCTCAGCCGGCCCCTGAAGCAGCACAGGCTCTGTCCTGACTGGAGAGTACAGATGCTGACCAAAACCACCGCCATGCCAAAGTGTCCGTCTGAACAAGGTAATGTAGATTTAGGTTTTGGTTGTAGCAGAAAATGTTGTATTCTTATCAGATATAGAACTGATACCCCCAACCCATCAAACAATATCCCACACAGTGACAGCCCATTTGCTGTCCTCAATCTACGCCTCAGCTGGAGAGAAATATGGGGTTATGAGGACATTACAGCCTTACAGCAGTGAGGTTCTGGAGCACCTGCGTCTCAAGGCGGTCTCCTTCCCATGGTACTGTAGGTCATCCATGTCTGAGCTCTCAGCAGCTCTGGGTTTGTGTTGGTCATATGCACCCACTGGAGAGAACAATATTGATGTTTTCCCTCGTTTCCAGGTGTGCACTGTCCATGTGGGTGTTCCTGACCCAGTATTGCCAGCAGAGATACTGTGGAATGCTTTATCACATAGACTCTAGCAGTGACTATGCCACACCTACACTTTTCCTCACCAATACAGGTATAGGCACAGTTTTTGCTTGAATGCAGGTGCAAAGTAAGTCATTATTTTGGTTCCAGAGCTGTGATGCAATGTGTACTGGACGCCCCACCCCTCTCTGCCTGCAGGCAAGGTACACATCCAGATGCATGGAGGCTCTGCGGTGTCCTCTGCCTTCCTGTGTGCCTTCCAGGTGCCTCTGGGCCAGTGGTGTCGCCTTAACATGGAACTGCGTGGAAGAAAGGTACATGTCCAACCGAACAGCAGTAATGCAACTGAACACTGCTCTGTAACAGTACTGTAACTGAACACTGCTCTGGAGCAGTACAGTAACTGAACACTACTCTGGAGCAGTACTGTAACTGAACACTGCTCTGGAGCAGTACTGTAACTGAACACTGCTCTGTAACAGTACTGTAACTGAACACTGCTCTGGAGCAGTACTGTAACTGAACACTGCTCTGGAGCAGTACAGTAACTGAACACTACTCTGGAGCAGTACTGTAACTGAACACTGCTCTGGAGCAGTACTGTAACTGAACACTGCTATGTAGCAGTACTGTAACTGAACACTGCTCTGGAGCAGTACTGTAACTGAACACTGCTATGTAGCAGTATTATAACTGAACACTACTCTGGAGTAGGTATGTAACTGAACACTGCTCTGAATTAGAATTGTAACTGTTTTCAATGCGTTTTAGGTTGATGTCACCATGGTGTGTCTGGATGGAGAACACAAATCGGTTTATTTTGCACAACACATGTAAGAATCTGACATTCTGTAATGTAGTTATGAACGCCAAAATGTCTTTCTCCATCATTTGCGAAAATGATTACTTCCTCAGATTCACCCATCATGTGGAGCTGGATGATACAGATGGCTATGTTGTGATTGGTGGAAGCCAGTATGTGAATGGTATCAAGGGTTATTATGGGCCCATGGTGTACTATCGCAATCGAATTCCTCCACTGACCACGGTAAGAGGTCTAGAGATGTCTGTGCAGAGATCCATGATTCATGTGCACTTGAACATAACTTCACATCTGAGCTCCTGTGTGGTCCACAGTCTGAAGAAGTACTTGTTCCAGGATCGATCATTAAAACAAATTTGACGGGATGGCTGCAGTCTTGTCACAATCTTCAGTCAGAGCTACAAGTCAAAACTAGTCAATATCTACAGGACAAGAGGAGAATAGAGTCAGGTAAATACCTTAGTTATCCACTAGATGTCGCTGTTACCCAAAGGAATGTAAAATGTGGAGTTGCACAGCACAATCTAATCAGAAACCAGTTCTTCTCCAGAGATCTGTATGGGGGCTTTTTGCCAGTGGAGATTGAGACTTCCCCGGCCAGTGCCTCAGTGTGTAAGCTGGGAACACCCAAGCGTCCCTCGAAGACGCCATGCTCTACAGCTGTCAACATCACTAGCCTCCAAACACGGTAAGATAAGGACAAAACAATGGGTTCTGCAGCTAGTTCTTCCCAGGCTGCAGATTAGTGAGCTCTGATGTTCTGCAGGCGGTGGTGAGGTAGACCTGGTGGCGGTGGGCCAAGCCCTGTACTCCCTGTCTGTGCGTCTGCTGGACCAGGGCAGGAATACTGGGGTGGTGGGTAAGATCTTGCCCCTACTGCTGCAAGCAGGCTGTCTGGGGAACAACCAAGCTCTGCATACGGCCTCCGTGATCTACAGAAGCGGCCTGGGAGTTTCCCTGCAGCCGGACAAGGTGCGCGTGCGTGTATGGTGTTTAGTCATAACACACAAGGAAGTTGTTTCTCTATTCACTGCCTCTGATGGGAACTTGACTGAATGTCTCCCTCTAGGCTTTGCAGTTGTCTCTGGTGGGAGCCCAGAGAAACAGCAGACTGGCACTGCTTCACTTAGGCCAGCTGTACTACCTGGGTGAGTCTGGTATCACCCCAGACCTTGACCTGGCCTATGCCTACTACTCCCACATCGCCAAGAAGACATCCTCAGACCGGCTCAACCCCTCACCCCAGCAGGTATGTCCTGGGACCGAGGTCTAGCGGACCGGTCTCAGATCTTTCTCTCTGTCACGTGAACAACTTCGATCTGTTGTCTCTCTGCAGACCTATGTAGAGTCTGTTTACCTGAACAACGAGGAGGTGCTGAGGCTTCAGACCAATGAAAACCACGACCTGTTCCACTGGTTAAAACTCCAGGCTCGTAACGGAGCAGCAGACGCAGAGGTAGACTTGACTCCCAGACTTCGCGTTCACCATGTTTTTTTTTATTCAGCATCACGAACAAACAAATCATGTTTTCAAATGTGCAAATGTAATGTTCATTACTAGGGTCTCTTTCAGATGGTAGTAGTTTTACAAGCAGAGTCAGAGTGATGTGGTGATCTGTCTACAATCCCTCATGTCCTGCAGCAAACAGTGGCCCGCATGCTGTTCTGGGGTCAGCAGGGGGTCTCTCCTGACATCCACACTGCTGTCAGACACTATGAGAGGGGAGCTGTCCGCCTGGAGGACCCTACATCCATGTATGACTACGCCATTGTGCTGCTCCTGGTCAGGGTTCACTCTCACATCCACAGTCACTTGCTGATCTGCAGTTACAAACTAAAGCCTGTGATGACGGTCCCTTCTTCACTCTCAGGGACATGGCGTCCAGAAGGACATCCCACGGGCTGTGATGTTCCTGAAGAAATCAGCCGAGCAGGTAGCGTTCCAAACGGGACATGATATCTTGTTTCTTAATCTATCGCCCCGCTCTTAATCGACATCCGTATCACCAAAGTAACGGCAGCATGTCTGAACATTTACATTTAGACATTTAGCAGACGCACTTATCCAGAGCGTACAGGGACAGGGACATTCTCCCAGAGGCAAGTAGGGTGAAGTGCCTTGCCCAAGGACACAACGTCATTTGGCACAGCCGGGAATCGAACCAAAAACCTTCGGATTAATAGCCCTACTCCCTAACCGCTCAGCCATCTGACCCCCATGAACGTAACGCTCTGTCTCCCAGGGCTTTACCCCAGCCCTCAACGCCCTGGGCTGGTACTATGAGCGCTTCGAGAAGGAATACGAGCTGGCGGTGCAGCTGTGGGAGCAGGCGGACGCCCAGGGCAGCCCGGACGCAGCCATGAACCTGGGAGTCATGTACGCCCTAGGTCTCTACCCTGGCAAGCCTGCAGACCAGGTCAGACACGAATAGACTGAATTGGCACCTACTGAACACTGCCACAGTAGAACCTCTTGGACATCTACACACACACCCCCGTCCAGTCACCTTTCATAAGTCATGCTTTGCCTGTTGCTCCAGTTCAAGGCGTACCAGTACTACCAGAAGTCTGCCCAGAGGGGCCATGTGGACGGGGCCATCCAGCTGGCGGACGCCTGGACAATGGGGCTCCGTGGACATGTCCAGAGACATCCTGCAAATGCAGTGCTGTGAGCAGCTTAGGAATACGGTTTTGTTCTTATTTTGTAGAATAGTAAAGAGGAGATGTTTATGGCCTACCAACACCATGACTGAAGCTTAGCTGAGTCTGTCTGTTTGTCTGATGTACACAGTTAAACCTCAGGTTTGTTTATATTCAGATTGGCCTTAGCTTTCTATCTATCTATTTGATTTGTTTGTTTTTTTCACAGGTGGGCCAAGTGGGCAGCAGAGCACAATGGGTATCTGGGCATGAACCTAAGAAAGGCCTTGAACTCATATTTCAAAGGAAACATGTAACTATCTTGTACAAAAAATAATTAATAATATAATAATAATTAATTCTGATCCTGAATGTTTGGGATTTTTTGGCATGTTCATAATATATTGTTCTCGTCCACAGGTTAATGTCTTTCTTGTATTACCTGATGGTAGCGGAGTCAGGATATGCTGCTGCTCAGTTTAATGCAGCGTACCTTTGTGAACACAACACTGTGAGTGTAGCTTGCTCAAATGGAAAATATATTTGGACCAGCGATATGCATTTCAGGATATGACTATCAACGAAGGCCAACTGTAACCAATGTCTACCTATAGGGAGGCTTCCTGTCCCCTGCTTATGCGGCCCAGTGCATGAGGAGATACTACAACCTCACCATCCGCTGTCAAGACCCAGATCCTTACGGTGTCTATGCCACTTACCTCCTCTCTACCCACTGATATGTATAGGTCTTGGGTGAGTTGTCAACTGTGTTCTTTCGTTCCAGCCCTGATCAGAATGGGAGACCTGCTGTCTGAAGGTCACGAAGGCAGACGCGATGTGGCGGCTGCGGCAGACATGTATAAACAGGCGGCGCTCAGGGGCGACCCACAGGTGAGGCAGCTGAGGTCGTCCCGCTGAGAAAGATGTGATGGACCTGAGTCGAATGTCCTACACTGCTACTGGTTTGATGTTTAATGTTTGGAGTGTGTGTCTCTGTCCTGCCACAGGGATGGTACAGCCTTGGTCTGCTTGTTCAAGCAGAGCAGAAGGTACCTTTACCTGTGCTGGCTCAGCTGGGGCTGGCTGAGCTCTACGTGGCAGATAGCAGTGTGCTGATGTCCGTTCTCTACCACAGGTCTGTATGCCAACTATGTGGACAGACCACCTCAACAGTCACACTCACAGCTGATGTTAGTCCTGGTCACGCTCTAGCTATACCTGAAGAACTATACTGAGTTGGTGTTTCTTGTTGTCCTGTCTGAAGATGCAGAGACTCCAATGGCACTGCTGACTCTTACTTGCCTTGTAGCCTGGCTCTCTTCAGCGCCTACATGCAGTCCCTCCAGAGGGACTGCAGAGAGACTTTTACGGTTTGTTACTCTCATTTCTGAACATGTGCTGTGTTCAAATGTACAGTATTTACTGTATAATCATGGTGTTTTGTCCATGTGTAGTTGACTGGCTCAGTGGCCTTAGCTGTGGTAGCTCCGCCCATTCTACTTCTCTTCCTGTGGATCCTCCGGGGGCGTGGCTCCTTGCATCTATAGGGGAGCCTAGCAGCCAATCAGCTACACCGTTTCAGCTGGCATTTGAGTCTATCAGCAAATTGAAGAGAACGACTGCTGCATCAGAAGCAGCACTCTAGAATCATAACTGACGATGAGGTTGGGAAGAAGTTTTTTCATTTTTCTTAAGCAGATGGAATGTTATTTTGAGGTTTTAAATATCATGATTTGACTTCAAATTGTACGTGTTTTTCTAAGTCAAAAATGCTTTTACAAAACATAATAAATACATTTTTACTCTACAAATGAGCAGTGCATCATTAAATCCGAGGGTGCTGTACATACTGTAAATCCTCAGCAGTCTGTAGGGGGCAAGTGACTGTAAAATGTTACCAGGATTTAACAATATTTAACTGCAATATTTCACAATAAATCATCGTATTATAACTTTACAGGCTTTAACGGCAATAATCCCAATATCATGTTGTAATGTAGAATTTACTGTGAAATCAATGTAGACACAGTAAGTTACTGTGAAAGAAACGATACCGGGATTTCACAGCATTTTGTTGGGTTATTTCACAGTAAAATACTCTTTTCAAATCATCCTTTGAGATAACCCAGTACATTACTGTAAAACTAGAATTGCACTTGAACTGCGCTGCATTGTGGGATCAAGAAGAGACAGGTGGATACAGCACAAGATACGAGGGCTCGAAGGCAGTGTGCGAATTACGGGGGGGTTCGGGGGGGTCGATACATTTCGGGGGGGTCGATACATTTATATATCGTTCTTACCTGTAATCGTAAATATTACAATATATTATTTACCATATTCATTCAGTAACAGTTTGGTGATACACAGAAATGTTGACTTTATGGCAGGGAATATCACACACAGTATTACACTGACTGATCTAGTCAAAATTCACTCAATAAACACAGCGCGAGTGACAAGTGCCCAATACAACTCAAGAAACAGCGCGAGTGACAAGGCAGTGTGCTGGTTCAATCACCTCAGTGTAGCTACGTAGCGGTAAGTTTTGCGTCGTGAGAAAGTTCAAGAAAGGCAAGTTAGCTATCTAATACCCCCCAAAAATCTGTCACGAATGTATTTGTAATGGCAATTAGCTGTAGAATATTCACAAGAATGTTAATGATAGAAACATGGTTAACCATCCACCAACTTAAAAGATAGCTATCGCTAGCTCTGTATCAAGCAAGATAGCTTAATTTATCTGTCTCATTGCTTGTCAGAATCTGGAGAGATTTCCAACTACCGTATTTTGTGATGAACAGTCAGATATGTTCCTCTGGTAGTTTTGTAAAGATCAACTTTTTTTTATTTCAGAAAGAAATGACTACAATAGTGTTTGTAGTTTTAGTTCGTGTGTGCCATTGCCGTTTACTGGGTTGGGGCGGCGGCAGGGGTGAACTTCGTGGGGGCACTAAGTTGACCCCCCCCCCCCCCCCCCGATTGTCATTGTATAATTCGCACACTGCTCGAAGGTACACTCACCGAAATGGCATAGTTTATTACATCTATTTGATTTTATATAAATAGTAATTTTCTCAAAATGTATTCATTAAAATTCCTTAGAATGAGCATAAGTCATAAGTAAATATGGCTAGCTGTGAAACAAGCAAGATTCAAAACTCGTATGAGATTGGTTTACATGCAATTTTTAGGAAGTGAAATAGTTTTGAGGTGGAAATGACGTCAGTTTTCGCGCTTTCCCAACCGTTTCTTTTTTCCACCATTTCACCACGGCGCTGCCTGCCAGGATCGTGACTTTTGCTCTGTAACGGTAAACTATCTGCAGTCATCCAATTTAGTTGCTAGTAATCTCTGTGCGTACTTGTGCAGTTAATACCGTACTTCACTGATTTGAATAATCAAATCCAGTAAATCCGTCATGATTGCAAACATTTTCGTCTAGTTTGATGGCTAGCTAAGTCTCACATGGTCGATGCTTCAGCTAGGGTGGCTAATTTGCGTCTGGCGTCAGTGAAATAGGAACACAGACTATGTTGCCTCAGCTAAAGATTCGTAGCAAGTACTGTTCAAATTATACATACAAATTTGTAGGTTTTTGCCAGCTCCAAATTTAGGATAAACTATTAGCTAACTCTGCTGTGGGTCAGCGCGAATGCTATTTTTATAGTTAAGTATTAACATTGGAGTGAACTAGTGTTGCACAGTAAACCTGTACTAAAAAGAGACACTCTTACATAGCTTCAGTGTCCCTGTGCATACATAGGAGACAATCACTGCAAAAGAGCTGCAGTTTCGGTGCAGACAGGAGAACCTAGCAGAACGCCATCTCTGTAGCACTCCACCCAGTCCAGAACCCGGGGTCCTGAAGTCTCGACTCTTACGATGCGATGTTAATATACCTCTCTGATCTAACGAGTCTGGCTAACTGTCGTGACCTCTCAGGTGGGCTATGGCTGCGATGGAGAGCTGGAGAGATGGTTGTTCTGCTAGGTTCTCCTGTCTCTGCACAGGAACTGCAGATCTTTTGCAGTGATCGTTAATGAGCCTAATGACGAATCATGGTCAGAATTATGATGGCCCATGCTACACCTCCTACACCTCCCCTAATTCCAGATTGATGGTAAACAATATAAAACAGTACATGGGAAGTCCGAAAGTTAAATTGTTGAATTTAATAGTGAATGTAATACTTGTTATCATTATTAAAAAGTTAAAATGAGTTTTGTCTTTGTTGTCTTTGTTCTTGCTTCGACTTTTAATTTAGCAAATCCAAAGCACGTTTGTGTGGTAAAATCACAGTTAACAAGTCAAATTTGCAGTATTTTGCAGTGTTATTTAAATTGTAAATGTACAGTAAATTACTGGCTACTAGTTGCATTACTTTTACAGTAAAAAACATAGAAATACAGACAATCACTATAATTTTTTATACAGCAAGACGATGTAATTCCACAGCTACATACTGCTATATCACAGTAATCCAATGGCATGACAACTGAATTTACAATATACCGCTGTAGTTGCATTGCATTTTACTGTGAAATGTTTACAGTTCATTATTGTGAAACATGTGCAATACATTACTGTGAAATATTTATAATAAATTACTGTAAAATTACTGTGAAAGTAATGCAACTAGTAGCCAGTAATTTACTGTAAAGTTACAGTGAAATATTTTCTTTCCCTGAACTTACTAATGTGCTCTCCCCTGGAGGCATCAGAGCTACTGCTACAGCTAATGAAGGCTATACAGGTTAAGATCAAATATGAAACTAAACCAGTTCTCTCATCAGATTTTGTATCCGTTCGTGATCAGATGAATCCAGAGCAGTTATAGCCTCCACTTTACTTAAAACAGACGTGACCACTTCGTAGGTACACTTGGCCGACTTCAGCTCGCACTCGGAATCGAACTCGCCACCTCCAACATCTCAAGCGAGGCGGCAAGGCCACTACCAGTTATGCCTACGAAAATTTAGCTTTTAACAGGCACAGGTGGCCTTTATAGCCTACATACCTGAGAGTTTAACTGATCTACACCGGCGTTTTCCCATTTGATCTGGAGTCATATAAAATTACATTTTTACATATGCCCCAATCCGCGCACATTCCCAGTCGCCGTGGAAAGGTGGATATGATTCACGGGGCCCATGGCTTGGAGGGGGGCCATTACTGTCTGGGTTTTCATGTCTGTTATTTGTCAATCAAATCAATATTAAACAGCAAAATACTTGAGAGTTGAGCCAACAGGCTGCCACTCACGTATTGGCCGTGAGACACGCATATGATTTGTTATGATTTATTGAGTATATGCTTGAGTGTTTATGATCTTAAACTTTAAATAACATTTTCTCATTCGTAGCACCCCCCCCCCCCAAAATGCTTTGTACGCGGCAACATTTTGGTTGGCCCCACCAAATCTCACTCCAGGGTTTTTTGAAAAGTTGGTAGCTATCATGATGTTGTGGCAGGCAGGCACGAACTTAGGCCACGTGTAGTGCTGTAGGCTAAATCCGACGTGGTCGCGACCACGTCTGACCTCGTCAGTACATAGCCTACATCTTTCTGACTTTCATGAACTTCATGAACTTGCACACTGATTATTCGGGGTGGGTGGGCATATATTTTGTCACAGGGCGGGGCCGGTCATTTTGTCACGGGGCCTGAGATTAGCCTATTCACCCAGAGCGATATGGAGCAGTTTTACGATAATGGTTCATCAACAGAGTTTGATAGTAGCGTAGCCTATACATTTGATTAACTGTATAATTCGGATTTATAAGATACTGGAAGAACACGAGCTTGTAGCAACGTGCCGCCTGTGCCCTGTAATATACAGTTCAAGTTGAATCAATTATTATGTAAGTGGATTTACACTTACTGCAGTAGCAACAGGTTCCATAGCGACTGGCCAGGAATGATTTAATTCTACACTTTAAATTAATGTAGGCTACAGCAGCTATGTGGCTTAGCTGTGTTAGCTGTGATTAGCAGATTAGAATCAAGTGTGTTGATAGTGAGATTAGTAGATGGTAGTTACTCCAGAACAGAAGTCGTTTCCATCTTCATGTAATGGCCAGACATCTAAGTCATTTCAGGGTTTTACCTTCCATAAACTAAACTGCAGGGGAGGTCAGTTCTTGTTCAGGAGCATGAGAGGCCAGCGTGAATAACTAAAGAGCAAGCAGTCCAAATGGGGTAAGAAACTAAATCATCTTAATGAAGTATGGTGAGATATGACAGAGGTTTTAACTCTACTTCAATTGGATTGTCAGGAATGCCCCCTTCCTATGGCGATCTGTATTACTGAGGCAATATTTCACTCCATTTCTCTCCCTCCATTTCTCTCTCCATCCATCTCTCTCTGTTTCTCTCCCTTTTCCCTCTCCTCCCTCTCTCATTGCAGATTGGCTGTGCCTGGGTAGTGAGTGTGGATAGCCTTGCCAGTTTTGTGTGTGTGTGTAGCTTCAGAGACTCTAGTCTCCGTCTGACTGAACAGGCAGTCTCTCTCCTCTGCCTTGTTGTGGATATACAGCACTGACAGCGTACTGTGGTGCCAAGCAGCACACAGACAGGTAAGGAATTGTGTGTGTGAGTGTGTGCATTTTAGAGGAAAAGTCTAAAGTTGGCTGTAGAGATCTTCTTTAAACTAGTTTACTACAGTGGAGGGCTGGACCTCTCCGTGGTGGTGGGTGAAATGTTGGGCAAAAATTAAACACTGACATGTTGCTATGGTGATACATTTCCAGAGTTATATACTCTTGAGTATTTCTGTGATTTGATTTGATTTTTTTTCGATTAGTGGTGCATGCCAAACACAATTCACAAAATCTCGACGTAAATGCGAGACAGCTCAAACGCACGTTTGCATATAGACTGGAGTACTTCCCACAGATCATAGTCTCTCAAGTGTCTTTGTGGCACAGAAGGACTCCTGGATAATTAGGTTTTGACAGCACGACAGACGGCACGAGGGCACCTAACCCACCCCTGTTGAATCCTCCTTTAGTCACTGGAGATTCAGTACCTTGGACAGTTCCCTAGCATTGCTGGACAACATTCTCCAGGTTTGTGTTTGCTGTGCTGGTTTGGGTGACATTGGTTAAGCAGGCGGCCAGGGCAGTGTGATCTCTAACAGGTTGCCGTATCACTGTGGCGTTGTTAATGTAGCAGGGAACTGGCAGGCTGCAGACTAACAATGTAATGGAGCCACCTGGCTGCTGCTATTGCCTTCTCCGTTCTGTTTTTCCTTTGTTGGATTCAGTCCAGTTCACAATCACCGAACGACCACCCACTCCCCTGTCTGAATTAAACATGACCCTCCATATAGAATGTAATTACAGTAGATTTATACCGGGCAGGAGACTGTTAGTGATTGGAGGAAGGATGCTTTGTAGAACACTGTAGAACTCCATTAACTGTGGATGACTGAGTCTAAAACCAAGTAATACCATTTGGCAACAGTACCAGATATTGACCCAGTGTGTTTGTCTTCAAAGTATGATGGATAGTCTTCAACTTGCATTATTATATTAATTAACATTAGTCAGGAATACAACGAAGAATATGAAAAGGCAGATGTATGTGGATTTCACCAGCTGTATTGGCAATATAATGTTTTAGTTCCTGTTTAAAAAAAAGTTGTTGTGAGTTGTTGTGGTATTAGCCAGACTGTAGATGTGTGATGTATGCAGTATACACTACCTCACAGATGCTCTCCACCCTTCCACTGTCGAGAACATTTCCCTTTTAGTTCGGTGGGGAACACTTCTTGAGCAGTCTTATTAACAGAGCTCCCTCTTCTCTTTCCAGCATCCAATGTTGCGATGGCCACTGCACAGTGCATTGTGGGATGCAGAGCTCCTCCAGTGGGCGTGTCTCTCTCCGCTCTCCAGCTCCTCTTACTCTGTGTGCACACACTGGATGCCCAGGGTCAAGGTAAGTCCTGAGGTCTTCCAGGTTGACGCTGGGTTTCGAACAAACCTCCAAATGAACCTTTCCCCATGGTGCTGGGTGTCTGTTTGTGTACATCTCTCCACAAAGGTTTGCATATGTTTATGCATATCCCCAGAAGCTTCATTTCAGTCTTGCTTTCCCATTTAATATTATGGGAAATATATTAATAAATATGAATCTGGACAATGTGACTGTGTTACTGTCCTGACACTTGGTTCATTCATCATCAGACCTCCTCCAGGGGAGATTTGGCATGCTGTCATTGGGTGTGCTCCTACCTGGTTGCCATGTGGTCCGGTGGCTGGTTTTGGGTCCAGATTTAATCTCCATCTCCCAGGGAGACAAGGTGCCCTCTGCTGTCCCAGCCCTCCACTGGCTCCCACCTCTCCCTGTGGCCAGTCTTATTTATAGCATGGCGGGAACTGACACAGTGGTGATGGGGCTTGAAACAAACACACACACACAACTCACTACAAACACACACGCACCACACGCACACTACACACTCACACACTACACTCACTACGCGCACACACATACACACACGCTACACACAGACACTTTGGCCCAACAATTGCCAAATTTTAACAGGGTTGGGTAAAGACGGAACGGAAGCTGGTGCAAGGTTAATGAAAGAGTGGGAACCTCAGGATTCAGCTCTCATTCATCAAGCTCTGATTAATGCAGCCCTAGGTTGGTACATGCCAGCCTAAAATCCATCAGCAGAGCAGGACAGGCAAGGACAGACATCAGTAAACCGTCTCAAGCATGACATGCATTGAGGCTAGAGGAACATCTGGGAGTTAAGATTGACGCGTTCATCCTGACGTAGAGAACTTGTTTCCCTCGCTGAACAGACATTCTACCCTGTGGCTATATTACCTCCATACATTGTGTCTCATACAAGATATAGGATGAGGGTCTGAAAATAGACTTAACCTTCAGATGTAAGACTTGTCCAGGGTGATTACTTGTCTGCTTTTGGCTCTGATGCGTCAGAAGGCTAACACTGATTACAGAGAAGGCTCGAGTCTGGGCAACTGAGACAAGACCATAAAACCTTAGTGCGCTGTCTCTCAATGTTGTCTTTTACAAGGGCAGTAAATTGTCTACAGAATGGTTTGATTAACCTAGGGAGGAAGACCCCTATTGTTCTGGGAGGCTCAGTGAAACTCTGTTATAGACTGTATATGCCTGGAATATTGTCTTTTGGTGTCATATGCGATGACTCTGAATATCAGGATGACTGACACTGTCTATGAGACCATCTGTTTGGATCTCAGTGGCCAGGGCAGCAGAAGGACAAAGCACATTTCTGCAGGCTCAGCTGCACTACCAGTTCACAGAGCAGGCTAGTTCTGGTAATACTCTGTGATTAACGCCCTGCTCTGGGGTAGAGGAATTAGGGGGTGTCCACAGCCTTGGAACATAGACACCACCCTGGGACAGTCCAGTCCGGCTGGACACCACCCTGAAGATGGATGTTCTTCTAGTGAAAACTGTGAAACATCCTTCGAATCCTGAATAGCTTGGTATTGTCCAAGGCTTTTAGGGATTACATCCCCCTCAAATGTACATTAATCTGATCAGTGATAAAAGCCGTTCTCTTCCCTGGCGGAGAGAGAACCACCAGCAGCACTGAAAACGGCTGCTTTCTCACCCACTCCATGTCCCCCATGTGTGCTTTCTGGACAGAGACAGCACTTTGACTGTTCAGCAAGTCACTTAAAGGTTTTGTGGATTACATCTTAAAAGAGGGGAGTAAAAAAAAAAAACGGTTTTGTTACGCTTACTAGGAGCATAGCAGACAAAGAGGACTCTGCTGATGTTAGTATCAGCCATTTGGAATAAGGAAGAGCCTATGTTTCTCTTCTTCTTCATTAGGAGAGGGTTTTGTGTAGGTGTTTGAGGTTGGGCCTCCTTCCCGAGTCCTGTGACGTGTGTAGCCATGGTGTCACTTTGCTGCAGATAGCTGCCCTAGCAGATGTGTCCCTTATCCTGGCCCCTCTGTCACACACACACACACATACACACACACCATATCTCAGGTGTGCAACGGCAAGCCTGCCACTTCTTAATGACATCAGAGAGACAGGTTCTGTTTTATACTGTATTTCCTCCTGACACCTGCATCTCCTGCACTGTCAGCCTGGCTCCCTGGTTGGCTGAGCTGGTTTCCCAGGACCAAGGGGAAGTATCTGTCATGGCATCCAAAAAACGTCCATTCGAAACTAGGATGTATGTTGAAGGCAGGGAGATCCTGTTTGAATTCCAAATGTTGATATTACATTTGCCAAATGAAGCGCAGCTTCACGGTGACCCTTTAGTGAGTGGTTGTGGTGGAATCCTCCGCTTTGTAACAAGGTCTGGCAGAGCCGCAGCCCGCCCTGATCTAACGCTACAGAATCCATCACGGATATTGCTCAGTATTGGCGATGATGTGCTTTTTTTCTGTCTGCATCCTGAAGGAAGTGGACAGGAAGTGGACAGCTGATTCATTTTAGAGAGAGAGGAAACGCTGAGCAATGGCATTCAGAACAAACACCAGAGACGGCAGCACCAACATCATGACATGGGGCCATTTGTAAAGAGGAGTGCTTTTAGCAACATTACTGTCAGAAAGAGAAAGAGAGATGTCTTGCGTTCGTTACGTATGGGTTTATATACTTCATACGTCTAACCTTAAATTCAATTTCTCTTTTGGGGGCAAGGTCTATTCATCATAAAAAAACTGCAGAATTATTTATCCCCCCGTCCCTCCCCCCTTCCCCCAGTTTGAGTCATGGGACATGTTAACTGGGTAGGGGATGATGAATGCCGTGGAGAAGGACAGACTGTGCAATGTCTTTGGCAGTGGTAATGGTAACGGTGCCCTCTCCCAGTGGGCTGATCTCTCTTAGAGGGAGACCATAGACCCTAGCTGTGCTCTCCACTGCCTCACTTGAACAGGATGGGCTGTAGCTTTCAACAGTATTACTCATGAGTTATCAGCGAGCCAATCAAATACAAGTAAGATTCCAGGGAGACTTGAAGGTGCTCATCACGTGCAGTTGCACTGTAAGCCACCGGGGGGCGGTATCCGGAACAGGCCCTCTGGAATGCCCCATGTCCACCCTATCAGCAGCTATGGATGCCTGCCAACCACCATGCAGATTGATTTTTTTATTACCACGGATAAATAGATATTGAATCTGTGAGTAACGGAGCAGCCTGGCAATGAAGACACTGATGTTTGCCAGGCCCCGTGTTGGAGAGTGCAGTTTGACGGCCAGGCTGATTCTATTAAGTGTCGTGTTTTACATTTACTCAGTGGATGTTGTCAAACACCACTAGCAAGGACATGGAGTCGCTGTGACCATGAACAGTCCTCTAAACAGCCGGCCATTCACATCCAGCCTGTGCATGGATCGTCTGAGAGGGCGGAGCATTGGATTCCTTTTTGTCTAGAAACTTCCTTTAATAGCTTCAGTATAATCTGGTATTGATATTTCCGACCTGGACTGTCCCTCACTGTCTTTATTTGATCCGTCCTGTCAGGGCACAGTTGGACACACTGACCTGTCGTACACACACAAACACATCCCAGTTTGACGGGATGTCACATGTAGCAGTTTGAAGGCGTGGTGTTGTGTAGGACCTGAGGAGTGGTTCCTCCAGTGCTGCACTAGATGGTACTGTTGCTCTGTGCTGGAGCTTATCCCTCCCGTTGTGACTGGTTGTTGAACAAAGGTCTGGCTTAAACCAGCAGGATATTGAATTTATCTTGCCATTCTTAAACAATAACTGACAGGTATTTAATTGAACGTAATCTTGATTACATTTTGTCATATGTTGCATTTGAATACCTGTGCTTTATTGAAGGTCTTATTTTAGATTGATGTTTGTGTTGACTGGATTCTTGTATGTGACAATCTTTATTTCAGAATATTTTGACTCAAGTAATGAAATAAACATGTGTCTGAGTTATAGCAGAGAAGGTCTGCTTGTTTACCACCAGCATCCTTTGTGTCATCGGTCTCTCGTGAGGGAGTGGGGTCATCTATTTTTCATCCAAGCATTGCTGTTGTAGCCCAACACAAACAAGGCCACAACGCAGCAGGACACAGACCAGCCCATCCTCCCCCTCGTCACCCAGGCTTGTCCTAAGAACCACTCCTAACACTGTTCATGCAGGTCTGGATGGGCTTGATCACTGAGATGACATTGTTGCCTTTGAACCACAAGATGGCAGGCCTGTCCTGGCAGTGCAGCTTATAGTGAATGTGTGTCTGTGTGTGTGCGTGTGTTTGTGATTCTCGGAGCCCCAGTCTGCCTCTGATGGCTGTACATAGCTACTAGGCTCATGAAACATTATGGGAGTCGTAAAGTGCGTGTCTTTGACATGGCCCGGTGTAGACGCCTCAGCGGGCCCCAGTACATCCCCCTGGAGTCTGGCGGCCCTCGCTCCGGTTCCCACACACCACCAGGACCATTAACCCCCACCCAGCGCCACGCTCCCACTCATACACCTCTTAATAGCAGCGAGGATCATCATCTTGATTTCATTTAAATGAGGAAGACGATCTGTATTGGCTCGCATTGTCGTGCTGCGTCCTATGCAATGACTTTTTGAGCATTTGAGATGCATTCTTTTGTACAGTAATTGAAATGGAAAAGCAGTTTAAATGTGCTGCACTGCAGAGATGGCCAGTGTTGTGCTGTGGCTGGTGAAGCAAGCCTGCTTCAGTCATTCTGAATGTTCTCCGTGTCGCCCAGAGAGCCCCCCCCCCCTTCAGCCCTGGAGAATGTGATGCTTGGGCTGCTATTGGAGGTCACGTTTCTCCTCTAAAATAAACACACAGCGCTCTGATGAAACATGTTGCTGTGGTATGACCTGTCCTCGGGGAAATGCTACAATTACAAAAGAAAAGCTGCTGGCTGACCCTTGACCCCTTTCATTGTATAGGTGACCCCTGACCCTGCATTGTGTGGGTGACCCCTTGGTCTGCTGAGAGAGGTCGTGGCCAGGTCCTCCTTCTCTGGCTGCCACTCAGGCTTTTCGGGTGTGTCTGTGGTTGTCCCAGGAGCACCCCCACTCAGCCCCCCCCATGTCACTCCCTGATAGAGACTCCCCTCAGTGAGATGAGCCCTGTTTACCCCAGGAGACAAACCCAGTTCTTGGTCAGACCTTCTTTATAAGCATTTGATCGACCCGGTGAAGTAGTTTTGGTTGGTGTAGTCTGCCTGGATGGGTGTGCACACTACACCCACCCAGACAGACCGTGTTCCTCAAGGTGATTTCTCAGGGGGGGGGGGGGGGTAGATGTATGTGTGTCTCCTCAGCGATGCGGTGGTCCAGATGAATGGGTCTGGGACGTGATGATGCAGGACTGTCCTGCTTCCTGCTGCTCGCCGTGACGACAAACCATCCTGCCTCAGCACTCTGTCCCACACCACCTCACGACCCCACAGCTTCACGGCTGTTTCACAACACATCCTCCAATAGCTACAGCCTGCAGTGGGAGCAGATCTAAGCATGGCTGGACGGGACAGGATTGTTATGTATGATAAGCTAACAGTGTGTTCAGTCATGAGTCAGAGTATGACCCGGTGCTACTCAGGTGTGTAGAGAACGCCGGGAGTCTGCTGTGTCACTGATCACACACACCGTCACGAGTGAGAGCTTGCACCACCGGCCCTGTTCTCCGCCAGTGAACCATGGCCCTGCAGCACAGCACAGAGAGAGAGAGAGAGAGAGAGAGAGAGTGAGTGAGTGAGAGAAAGAGAGAGGGTGTATAAAAGAGTATGGCTAGCGTGTCTGTTCCACGCCAACAGTCTCTCTCTGTGATCCTAGCCGTGGAAAGCAAACACACAGCTGCCCCACGAGCACCAGCCCCTAAACCTGCCCGAGTCTCAGCCTCACTCAACGATGGCAGGGTCACATTGGAGGGTTCAAACCGGAATGAACCGGCCTGGGAACTGCTAAGACACGACTAAGGTAGTTTTACAGCTGTGAGGGCCTGATCTGCTGAGTGCGGCTCCCTGCAGGTGTGAGTTACCGCTGTCTCTGCAGCTAGCCCTGCCCGGGCAGGCCGTCTGGGGGCACATTCATCTTCCCCGGAACATTATTGAATGCAAACTTGTTCGGGGGAGCAGCAGATAAATTGCGTTTGTCACCCTGCTGCCGGACCTGTTTGCCGCGTGGCCTTGGAATCTCTAGCACACTGTAGCCTCACACTGCTGCACTCTTGACCACGGACACAGTCACTGTAGGAAGGGAGGGGGGACGGTGGGAGAAGGTGAGAGAAAGTGTGATGGGGAAAGGGATGAGGGGGGGGGGAGGAGGGGGTGAAGACTGAAAGAGAGGCTTATTGGTGTAAGTGTTTTCTAAGCTCTATTCACTGAGATTGACGCCAGTGCTACTAAAATGAGTTGCCAAGGTGTTCCCGAGAACACGTTTCTAAAACCTCTCTCCATCTCCTGCTGAGTGTGATGTGCTGGGGCAGGGCATGGCTGGTGAATGCCCTCCAAACATGACTGCTGGTCCTAGTCTTTGTGTGTTAGCTGTGAGGAGTCTGAGCTTCCCTGTACGGCTGTGTAATCAACTGCTTAACAGTTGAGTGAACTGAATTAGCCAGTGAGCTTTAACGGCCCCTCTATGAATATTTCTCCTGCATGGCAGCGAACAGTAAAATCAATGAACGCTCTTTAGATTTGTTTCCCTGCTCAGAGAGTGGAACAGCCCTGCCCTCCAAATTCATTCTCTCAGTCACCCATGAGCAAAACTACAGTTATTTTTTTGTCATTCAAATCAATATTGGGTTTATTTGCAGTCATGCATTGAACTGGAATGCATTGAATTGGAAACCAACACCTTTCTAAGTTTCTTACGAAAATGTATGAGTCCATTTATTATTGTTTAAAGAGTCATAGAATGCAAAACCGAGTTTACCTTGTCATAGTTGAATAACGACAGTAAGGTGGGTAAAATGTAAATACAGAGAACCTCAAGTCTCATTGACACCTCTTTCCTATGCAAATCTCGGGCGGTTTCCAAAAAGCCACAGAGTTGACGTCAACTCGGTGGCTTTACCTTATTTGGTTGTGGTCTGTACCTTTGTCATGCCCCAAAATGTACATACATATGATCATCACAACCGCAAGCTGTAAGTATGATTTTGTTGCTAACAGTTATTAGCAATGCTAACATATCCTGTATCTAGCATAGGTAGAATGGGTGATGATTTAGTATATTGGCAATGGGGGTAACGTTATTTCATTTTCCTGACTGTTTCATTCGTCCAAATAACCTGTGTTGTCATGTAAATTTAAATTCACAATGCATGTTTGGTTATGTTGCTCTGGATAAGAGCGTCTGCTAAAAAATGACTAAATGTAAAATGTAAATGTTGCGTCTTTGCTCCGCAGCTTTGCTCGTTGTAAACCAACCAATCATCGCGCAGCTCATCTAAATATTCTTGAACATACCATAAAAGGGAGAAAACCTCTCGTTTTTAATTCTATGGCTATTTCACAGGGTTGCATTAGGGTGCATAGAACAGCACCCGGGCCATCCCAACCAATGTTACATACCCTATTCTGAGACCTTAAGGAACAGTGTGAAATACCCTATAAAATCATTCTGACCCCTTTAAGTCATTGTGTAATGCTTTATAAATATAATTTGAATTTGAAACAGCTTGCATCTGGCTGTAGCGTAAATTTGTATTTACTTTTAGAAACATTTGTAGTTTAAAGGTAAAAAATACAAAAAAAATGTGAAAAGATATCTACAGAAAGAGCTTTGTTATCTCTGCCAGGCTTCACCAACAGGGGGAGCTTGTACTCTTGGCATTTTGCTCTTTCAGTCCCTCATTTTACTCTACGTTTTTTCTTTTTTTCTTTCTTTCTTTTCTCCCTGCTCTCTCTCTCTTTCTCTCTGTCTCTCTCTCTCTCTCTCTCTCTCTCTCTCTCTCTCTCTCTCTCTCTCTCTCTCTCTCTCTCTCTCTCCCACGTTCTCCCAATGCAATTCTTCTCTCATTTCTCCTCCCATTCCTATCATGCCCTGTGTCTTAATCTATCTCCCTTAACTTTTAAGATTATTTTGTGTTACATAAGCAGTGTTTATTTCATCAAGGTCATACTCTAATAATTGATTAGACTATTTCCTGCATTGTCAATAAAACATGCACAACCCTAACATGTTTGACCCGGGTTAAATTCTTTCAGCAAAATTGTCCACTCCATCTTCTGTTCTATTCTCCTGACTTGGCTCTCCCTCAATCACTCTTCTCTTCACTCACGCATTCAATCACCCGCTCTCTTCACTATTCTCTCTGTCCCCTGCTTCCACAATCATCCATCCTCCCTACACCCTCTCTCTCCTCCTTCCATCAGACGGTGTTGTCCCAGAGGTAAAAAGCAGACTCCTATAATTACCCAAGTGTCTGTGAAATGAATCATTGGGCGGTTGATTGAGCTGCATTATAGGGAACATCCATCCAACACCCCATTCCCCCCCCTCCCAGCCCCCCGCCCCTTCTCTTCCTCTGCCAGCCCCCCTCCCCCTCCCCCCCCTCCCCCTCCCCCAATGCTGGCATGCATGCTGGGGGCAGAGACAGAGGGTGTGGTCAGCAGAAGCAGCAGCGCTTGTTCCACTGTCTGTGGTCACTGTTCCGCCAGTTGTCGTCTGGGTCCTATTCCCATCGCAGTTTTCCCTGTCTGCTGTTCAGTACTCAAACAGTACAATGAGATTCAGCATCCTTATCAGAGTGGCAGACGCAGAGGACTCTTTGGTGTTGGTGAAGCTGTTCACAGTAACGCACACGCTCAGCATGTGAACTCTGTCGAAATGACTAATGAACTGCAGCTTCTCAGAGTGTCTTCTGACCTCCGTGTTGACTCTTTCAAAGAGAGGGAGAGAGGGAGAGAGAGAGGGAGAGAGAGAGGGAGAGAGAGAGGGAGATAGAGAGAGAGAGAGGACAAACAGTCCCGAGACAAAGACATCTCTCCCAACTTGGCATCAGCCAGGAGCTTTGTACTGGCAGGAGGAAGAGGGCTGTGACAAAGTCAACAGGACAGGGCGAGACTCCACAGGCTACACAACGATTGTATAATTAGCCTTCCCATCGTGACACAGCCAGCCAAATGAGAAAGAGAGAGAGAGAGGCCAATGATGAGAGGCTCACTCTCCTCGCCAGATCTGCTGTCCCAGACTGTGATGGCTCATGAGATAAGAGCGTCATTAGCATGGCGATGTCTTCTATCTGGAGGCCAACAGCAGGCACGTGCAGGAATATGGCTCATGTTTGGTGTTTTGGTGGGATGGGCAGAGTTGGGTGGTGTGCTTGGTCATTTTCTATGCCTGCTGTTGGACTTAGACAAGCTGTTGTGAAAACGAGATTTTCTGCGATCTGCTGGTATGTCAAATTCAGGTGTCCAAGGCAAAGTTACCTTACTGACCGGTGTAACAGACAGGTAGTTCAGCGCTCACCCTCTTCATTCAGGCTTTCAGATCCTCCCTTCTGGTTCCTGGTTCAGATTTCCCCCTGTAAAGAACAACAGATACAGGCAGTTGTTCATTCCTCTTTTGAACTCGGGGGCAGGGGACGGAGAATAGTTACTGTTGGACGATGATGATGGTTGTGACAAAGTTTCACAATGTTGCCAACCTTGGCTTACGAGGTCGTTTTGTTTTGTTAGCGATGACATTGTTGGCTATGTTGCTAACATAAGGTTGTAGAATAGTAATGCCATATCCGTGTTGTATTCACATTGGTAAGATATTAATCTTGTAACTGATGTCCTGAAAATCAGCAGTCTTATTCTTAGAAGTATTTTTTTGCGCTTTGTGTTTGTAATTCCATGATTGGAAGGTCAACTTGGCACCACTGTTGTTAACTGCAACATTCAGTGCCCCCCCCCCCCCCCTTCCTTGTTTGATGTACCATATATAGGCTTTTTGTATTTTGCAGTCTAGTATCTATGTCTATTTTATGTCTTGCTGCAAAACCAATTGTCCTCCGGGGGGAAATTGAGTTGCTGTGCCATCTCAGTGCTGCCTCCTGCAGGGAACATGGAGTACAGGCCCAGGGCTCTCAGAGGAACACTGGTCTCAGGGCACTAGCCAGTGCTCTGGACTTCCTTTAGACAGAGCTGATCTCAGACCTGCACTGGATCTGAACAGGTCTGGTCGGAGAACTCCTAGTTTTCCTGGGGAACGTAGATGGAATGGATGAAACATGACTCCTGCGGTTGATATTGATGGATGGAATCAATTAAATCACATGAAGAGTGAAATCACCGTTTTCATAGGTCCTGGAGTACTTAATGATGAGATGCCTTTCACCTCTTCAGTGAGCTCGACAACACAAAAGTCAGGGGCGTCTCCCCCCCCCCCCCCCCCCGCCCCCCGGAGGCTTGTCTCAATGTAATTCACTCTCAACACCTGATTTACTGCAGATTGGAGAGCAATTCCAACCTGTCTGGGCAAACTGACAGCGTTGGTGTTCTGTGACATCTGTTAGTCGTCGCCAGGAACTCTGGGTAATCCAGTCCATTTGTACGACGCAGAACCCTGACGGCAGCAGCAGCTTCCAGCAGCAGGGAGGGATTATGGCTTTGCTCTTGATATACCTGACTATTGTCAGAGCTGGCACCTCCACCCACACACACTCCAAGACAATTTCACCAAGCCTTCACAGGTGGAACGAGAAAAATAATTGAATCCTCCAAATAATACTCTCACTCTCTGTCCAACACTGGCCACCTCCAAGCTTCATCATCTACGGTGTTTTCAGTGTTTCATGTTGTTTGTACAGATCTATCCCGACAACTACATTGAATGAACGGTTTGGCTCTGTTTTTGTGGATAGCTGTTCTAGCTAATGACATTGAATAAGGAATGCTCTCTAGAGGAATTTCTAATCAGAATGTGTCCCTCTTCTTTGACCCTAAACTACAATTTGCAATTCTCATAAAACTGGCCATATTTTGAAAACAGAGAATATTGTTTTTTTCTGTTCATGTGTTATTTATTGTAGTTTGAATGGATTTATACGACAAAATGAGTCTGGGGGTGTGAGGGTGTGATATTGCTTCCACGGCTGGCCAGGGTACAACGTGAGAGGGAGGCTCGATGCCTCGGAGGGCTGGTGGAGGATTGTGAAAGGGTTGCAGAATCGTTGCAGATTTATTGAATCTGCAATGGGAAAAGAAAAATCCTGCTTCACACAGTAATATAAGAGCACATGTTATTTTGCTTTAGGGCAGTATTCATTTCTTCTGCCTCTTGTGGAAAGGGGCCGTTGGTGAGCGCTGAGTGGTCCAGGTTTGTGTGTCTCTCTGGAGGCTATTATTATGAACCCACAGCCCCCTGTTTAAGGGACGGGGGAGGAGGGGGGGGGGTCACGCTGCTTCCAAAATTACTTCATGGCTTTTATCTCTAAATACTATATATCTGTCATGCTGGCACAGCTGTTTGAAACTTTCTTCGTTTTCCTCCGTTTCACCATTACAATATTATTTACATATATTGTGCTTGTAAATTGAGAAATTGCTTTCTTCTTTGCCGCTTGTTTAAATGTGTGTGTGTGTGTGCCGCATGCATAATGTATGTGTTTATGGATAGTGAAAGTGTATAGACAGTGTAGGATTTTGTTGAAGTAAACAAGCAATTGCTTTCAGAATGACCATGTTCATATCTGCCTCCTCTTGGTAACTAGATGCCGTAAGGAACATACCTGTCTACCTCTGTCTCTCCTCATTCGTCCTCCCTCTCTCTGTCCCCCTCAATCTCTTTAATAACCATAACTATAATTGCCAGAAATTGATATTTGAAATGCCAGGTCCAGGTCTCATTAAAGTGATGTCAGAGCCAGTAATAAATATCCTGATATAAGGGGAAGAAAGCTGTGTTAAATAATGACTTTAATCTAATTCCCAGGATCATGTTCCCTTCTGAAAGTCATTACCTTTCCACGATTGGCATATGGCTTTTTGTCTGGGGGGTAAAAGGAGCAACGTCCCATATGTTTCTTAAGCTTGATATGAAAGCATTCATATCCAGCAGCAGACCTGACAGAACAGGGCTCTGAGGGCCGAGTTAATACAAAATGATCACATTTTCACTCATAATCAATATCGCCGTGTGACAGTAGGCTCCCATCTGTCATCATGCTGGCCGCATGGAGAGAATGATATGTGGCGTTCTCCCTGTGAAGGGAGCCCTCTCAGCGACTTGGAGATGGAAATAGCATTTTTAACAAGCGGCCATGGAAGCTATTGATTTTAGCGCCATTTGTGGGGCTGCAGTTTGTAAGCCTGTAGAGCTTCGCCTGAGCTGCCAGGCGCCTGCGACAGGAGGCAGGGCCAGGACACTGCTGTCACCGCTTCCCCTGAAGCACGACTGAAACGTTCACGCCAGTCTGAGGGGGGGGGGTCATGTGAATATACCGACCGTTTGATCCCTCTCCCTTCTACAGTCTCCTCCGGTTTGATTGGCCAGTCACACACCCCTGACCTTCCCTGCTTCTTTGCCGGGGGAGACAGGGAAGACTTTGTGTAGGGTTTATCCATCCTTTCAACCTGGCTTCTCTCTGAAAAACGGCTGGGATCATCAGACTGTCTGCCAAGACCAGAAAGGAAACGTGTGTCTGTGGTTGTTCTGACATCTGAGACCAGTTTGATCTTAGTATTTTCTAATGGGAGTTTGAGCCATCTTAATACCAGTTTACCACTACCACAATGAACTGTAGTAAACTAACACTGAAGCAAAAAAAAGAAAAAAAAACCTGATTTAGCTATTTCGTTCTTGAAAACATTTTGCAATTCGAAGCCTGTAAATGCCCTTTTGCAGTTTATAACGGTCTAGATTTGTGTGGGCAAAGCGAGGCGAGTCAATATTGTGACACGGTTCCACCGCCTGCAGGCTGGGCTAAACTACAGAGCGCTGTGCATGTGTCTGTCTTCACAGCGTGAGGAATGACACACAGCAGCTCATGCATCACGCTGCGCCCGGCGCTCTCCTCTCCACATGTCACTCGGGGGCAGGGAGGTTACAATACAGGACGTGTAGGTTATATGGAACCCTCTGTCCCCGGGAACTAACTGTCACTCGGAAATGACAATTCTACATTTGCCTACACACACGTAGAGCGAGGAAGGCGTGTGTGTGTGTGCGCGTGTGTAGGCAGGAATGTAAGTGCTTTGACCAACAACAACATGCCGGTTGGAGAAGTGTTTGTTGTCCCTTCTACACAGCAGATTTGCCTGTTTGCCTCCCAGTTCATGTCTGTGTGCTGGGCACACGGGGCGCAGGATGAGATACAACTCTACTGTATGGAAGAGCATTTGTTGATGTGAAAGGTCTTGCAGAGAACAAATGAGCCACATCGCCGTGATCCATCCTGGCTGTAATGACAGAGAGGGTGTCCGCCAGCCACCAAACTAAAGCCGTTTCTCTCCTAACAGAGACACATCTGTGGCGGCAAGGGCAGGAGGTGAACCATATTTCATATTTAAATTGCATAAGCAGACGTTTGTTTCTTTCCAGCACAAAGCACCAGGATAACAAGCCGTCTCGTAGCGGAGCTGTGTTCGATTTGTGTTGAGCTCCTCTTGTGTGTTATGGTTTGTTGCTATGAGACGCATCACTTTTCCTATCCTGTGTGTGAACAGTAGGAGTGGAACAATATATCGTGGAACAATATATTGCAATACAAAATCTTTACAATATATCGTACAGTTATGGCAATATTTTTACAATATGAAGTCTGTTTGATCCTATTGGTTGAGCTACCAGCGCGCAACCTACTCTGCATGCGTGCATTCATTGCATTCACAGAAATTGCTTGAACTGAGTGAACTAAATTGTATGTACAACAAAGAAAATTATTGCAAATGTTTAATGTTTTGGAAAGAATCTGTTAATTGAATTTGTTTCATAAAATGTTTTATTCAAAATATTGTGATATGTATTGTATCGTACACCCAGTATTGTGATACGTATCGAATCGTGAGCTGAGTGTATCCTTACACCCCTAGTGAACAGAGATGATGGTGACAGGATTGACAACCCTCGCAATCCTCTGTCCAGACCAGAGATGGTGACACCCAGGCGTTGGTCTGAGGCATTCCACATCCTGTCACCACTGTTTCCACGGTTCCAAGGCATATTATTGTGGTACTAGAGTTGAGATTATTATTGGCTCCTGTACCTTCACAGCTCAAAAAAGATGATCTAGATCTGTTGTCGTTGTAAGTGCACACACTCACATCCCCATGCAGGCGAGCCATGTTACATTTACCTTACATTTATTCATTTAGCAGACGCTTTTATCCAAAGCGACTTCCAAGAGAGAGCTTTACAAAGTGCATAGGTCACTGATCATAACAACAAGATAGCCACAAAACATTGCGAGTAGCCAAAACATGAAGCCCACATTGTGAACAACCAAAGTAAGTGCCAAAGGGAAGAACCATAAGAGCATGTAGTTAAACAAGTTACAATTCAACAACATGAACTGCTATAAGTGCAAGTGTACCTGTGGAAAAAACAAGCAACAATAATAAAAACAATATATCACAGCGAGTACAAAAATTTTAAATCAGTTACCACTAACCACAAGAGCAACAAGTCTCTGAGCAAGAGTCATTGTGATCCTTGAGGAAACTAACATCGGGTCAACATGTTCCCCTAGGATCCCTTCAGAAACGAGTTTAAACGCCACTTTGACATTGAGGTGCTGTGGTGATGTTGGAGTGACTGGTTTCAGTCATGTACCTTCACAACATGCTGGTGAAGATGGGCAGCTTCTGAAAGAGAGGCTGAATATGGGGCAGCCGGTGGGACGGTGTCACTGCAGGGGACATCAGACGGAGGTGTTCAGCTTCTGTGCACGTCGGTAGTGTCTCCAACACAGCAGGTTAGTAGACAGACTGGCAGCAGGGCAGGCATGGGGAGATATAGAATGGTACAGGTAAGACTTCCTCTAATTGACTGTGCTTGTCCTTCCAGGTCAAAGTAGAGCTGTATGTTTGGCAGGTCATTAGCAGGGAGACATGCTAGTCCGCGGAGCCCAGCCCAGCACAGCCCACAGCTTTCCCCATCAGACCTGGATAATGAATGTCAGGCTGGGGGCGGAATAGGACTCTAATTAAGGGTTGTCACTGCGGCCTATTAAAATCCACATGTTCTGTAGTGTGGGGAAATTTAAACAGAACCGCCATGGTTTTGTTATTGATACAAAGTCATGTACAGGGGAATACATAAACAAATGAGCCTATTAGGCATCCTAATATATCTAATGTGTGTGATAATAAAGCATAATGGCCACTTCTCCTGTATCCCGGCTCCCACACGGGTGGAGCGGATGCACGTTCTGTTACAGCCTGGCTGTTCAGTTCTGTTCTTTGGTACGATTTAATTATGAGAGCACAGCACATATCGATTGAGTAATCACAGTACAGATATAAAGGCTGCGAGTACAAACTAGCAGAAGCCGATTTGGTGCCATCGGGTGTGTCAGCCGAGCTAGTCGTCCCCAGCACACACCGGTGATGAGTGGCTGAGGGTGTCAGGGAGCAGAAGTTTGGAAGTTAGCATGGGCTACCTGCTGCCGTCCTCTTCCCAGCCAGCTGGCACAGGCGGAGGGTTCACCTGGGTAAACAGATTAGCGGGGCGTTATTGTGTTAGATCGGGGGGAAGCCCCTTGACAAGCAGCTCACGGGTAGCAGTACGGTGCGTTTGGTCTGCAGCCCGGGCGGCGCGCAGGGGTGGGTGCGATTTGTCATCTTCACACCTTCAAACGACTGTTACTTTGGTACAGTCAATATTATCATCACTTGGGTTGACTGATGTGTGGGTGATGTCCTTGAGGTGCTATTGGCCTCGGAATAAGCTTGTGTCTGTAAGGAACAGTTCAGCAAATATACAGATTACATTTAACTACCTTTTAACTAAATGGCAATACCTAAAGTAATAACATTGTAGTTAAATAGGATTTTCTATTTAGTTAATCTTCGTTATGGCTGAATTATTTTACAACCGAAACTTGGCTTGGGTGAAGCTGGGTTTTCCTGGGCTGAGTAGATGTTAACGTTCATCCTTTTTGGCAACACAACCATGAACTGCCCCCTTTACAACATCCCCTTACATCCCTCCCCTATACTGTGCCGTAAAAAGTTCACTGCAATGTTTTAAGAACTTTTTCTTTTCTTGACATGTGCCGCAGTGACCAGGAACTATCTAAATGGATATAACTGCTTGGGAAGAAGTGGTCTTCATTGCTCATTAATTAGCTAATTACTTTTCCAACTGTCCCTCCTCCAGGACTTGCTCTGCTGACCAGGGGGCCAGGGGCCCAGCTGGTGTTGCCCAGCAAACTATCAGTCATCCTGCCCAGGTAGTGGGATTGATACGGCCCAACTACCACTCCAGATTCTCTCTTTAAACACATTAGCAAGTCCACCATTTTATTTGTTTCTTTCAGTCACTTTATCTGACGTCAGTACATGCGAAAGAGTGCAGACATCTGACTTGGAAGGAGGAAAAGGAGCATGAGAGGGAGGAGAGGGGGGGAGAGAGGAGAGGGGAGGAGAGAGAAGGGAGGAGAGGGGGGGAGAGGGAGGAGAGGGGAGGAGCGGGAGGACAGGGGAGGAGAGGGAGAAGAGAGAGGAGAGAGAAAGGAGGAGAGGAGAGGGAGGACAGGGGAGGAGAGAGAGGAGACAGAGGAGAGGGGAGGAAAGGAGAGAGAAGGGAGGAGAGGAGAAGGAGGACAGGGAGGACAGGGGAGGAGAGGGAGGACTCCTACTTCTCAGTGTCTCCCGAGGGAAGTTCTGCAGACGGACTGGGTCCAGGGAGAATAGCCCAATTCTGTGGACTGTGTCACAGCACATTAGCTGATGGAATTAGCAGGCGTTCATTAGCACATTAATGAAAGTCAGACACTGTGCATCTCGCCTCCGAAACCCCCTGCTGTGTCTCCCTCACCATCTGCAGGCACATCATCTCCACCCAGGGATGGTCAGGACGGGGAAACAGCCTCCATGGCACTTTAGGGAGACTAATCCTGCCAGTTCAGTCAGAGTCCACCCCCCTGGTTTGGGGGAATGAAGCCTGAAGCTCATTTGTCAAGGGGGAGGGTATTAAAGCTCTTTTCACGAAGCCGTCATCTCAATTAGCAGAATGCACACTTGATATTGTACTTGTAATTACAGTGTCTCCATTCCTTTACCCACAGTCCTGGTAGATAATTAAAAATGCTTGTTCTCAACTATGGTTTGGCTTGCACAAGGCAAGAAATTAGATTAAAACAGTGTTAGCAGTCAATAATGCACTCTCAGTTCTAGATGGTGGTCCTGGAAGATGGAACGTCATCAACATAATCTAGTTTTTTTTTCGTCACACACACAGACACGCACATCAAAGACATCCTGCCGTTCGATGTGATCCAAGGCATTCTGCTAGAAAGAAAGACAAGGCGGGTTTGTTTTTTATCATGATCTTACTCAAGTTTATTGTATTTTATCCTGCAGAGAGATTTGTTGTCTGTGGTCGGACAACAAAGAATCATTGCTAATGAAAATAAAAGCAGATGCTTTTTTCTGAAAGAACATAGTGTGGGATTTGAACCTGCGACCTTTAGATCTGCAGTCAAAATGCTCGTACACAGCTATGTCCATCCCTGACATCTGCATCAGCAGCACCATCTAATAACACAGCCTGCTCTCACGCTGGGCCTGAGGCGTGTGCTCTGCTGGTGAGACACACAGAGCTTCCCTCTGTTGTTGAGCCATTGTGTGTTATTATCGCACGAGTGTCTTAGTGGCAGGTGCCAAGTTATCAGCTCATTCTTATTCAATAGTATCGACTTCCCTCATCTATCCTGGTCCCGGTGTGGAGCAGAATCTGAATCCCTGCCTGTTCTCCTTCTGTTCTGAAGCGGCGTGACCTCCTATTATCAGTTGTGTTTGCTTTTCAGAACAAGATGGTCTGGCCTCCGTTCCATAGATCCATCTTAAACAAACTTACAAGGCTTAGCGACAAAATCAATAAACTCCACAATCAATACAGAGACAGGCAAATGCCTTTTTTTTGCCTGTAAACTTGTTCTTGGGGGATGGAAAGAAAATCAATTTTTTCCTTTCTATTTTTTTATAAACACTTAATTATATTTCTTGGAACACCACTGACCCATTTTCTACAGTGGTCAGTGTTGGTTTAGTGTTCCTCTGGCAGGACCGTCTGGTGGAGGTGAACTGCTGCTCCTGCAGGTGGCTTTGTTGCGCCTCTAGAGGGCAGTAGTTCCGATGACTGATGCATCATGCATCCATTAACTAGGAATGATGCAGAGTTAAAGTATCCCATTGTGTACGAAAGCAGTTAGGCCTACGAGAACACTAATTTTGTTTGTTTTCTCCAATACCGGTCTGAACAAAAATGCACCATTAGTAGAGCCTGGAAACAAACCTCGATTTCACCACCAGCCTTAGATGCAAAACATGGTCCTAGTGACGGACTGATAGAGTCCTTTATTATTAATAAGCCCAGGGGTCAAAGGCAGCATTTGTCTCCATTGTCTGGGAGAAGTTCACCAGGCATGTCCTGTGTCATCATTACAGCCCAGTCCCACCAGCTGCCCAGGGTTGTCCAGGCTGGACTGTGGGTTCTGCTCTGGTCCACCTCTGCTCAGTGTGTGGGCTGAACTGAGTATGGTGCCAGATGAGCTGTCTCTGACAGCTGCATGCAGGCTGGTCAGTCCTCCTGGGCTCACCTGTCAGCCTGGGTTTCCCTTCACCTTCTAAAGCACTGCTGGCAGATCCTCTGTCCCTCTCCTTTCCTACTGCCACTCCCCCCTCTCTCTCTCCCCATCGCTCCCTGTCTCCTTCCAGGCTCCCTCTCTCATTCCACTGTGCTCTCTCTCCTCCTGCCACTTTGCTCTCTCTTTCTCTATCTCTGTCTCTCTGTCTCTTTCTCCTCTTTTCCTCTCCTGCCATTTCCTCCTCTCTCCAAATGGTTAATGCCCCTGGCACTCAGGCAGTTCTGAGATCCACCATATCCTCCCTCCCTGCCACATCCTTTGTATTATCTGCTTCCTCATCCCCTTGCTCCTTTCCCCTCTTTCCCTCTCCTCCCTCTCTCCCTCCCCCTCTTTCCCTCTCCTCCCTCTCTCCCTCCCCATCTTTCCCAGGATGCTCCAATGCAACTGATGAGGAGCCTTCACATTTCATAGGATTTTCCAAATCCTTGTTCAAAAAGCATCTGTCCGTCTGTCTCTTTTCTCTCTCTTGCTCATTCTTTCTTTCTTTCTCTCTTTGTCACTTTCTCTCTCTCTCTCTCTCTCTCTCTCTCTCTCTCTCTCTCTCTCTCTCTCTCTCTCTCTCTCTCTCTCTCTCTCTCTCTCTCTCTCTCTCCCTCACTCACTTTTTCTCTGTCGCTTTCTTTCTCATTCGCTCTCTCTCTCCCTTTTTTAGGATTTCTCTCTCTCTCTTTCTCTCTCTCTCATTCTGTGTCTCTCAGGTTCCATTTTCAAATACAAACCAGCGTTATACCAGTTAGTTATAATGTTGATTTGACCCCTTCAGTATGTCACACTAATTTGTCAGCTTTTCCTTTTAAAGCCAGCTGTGATTAATTGCTGTTGAGCAGAGGTGTGATGTGAACAAACAACACTCATGTCATTTATCAACAAAACTCACTGTGGGCACCACTGTTTAAATTGGAATTATTAATGATGCCAAAGTAACATGATTAGTGACACTTCAGAAACAAAGCAATAACTCTTCGCCCTCTCACTCTTGTTTTCTAGCTATTCAGTCATAAATACTCACACACGTACGCCCCTCCTCCCCAACACACACACACACATTGGGCATGTTAATCCAGGGTATAACATAATAAATAACTGGAATGCGAATAGTAGCTAATACACAGCCCACTAACTGCTTTCAATCGTAATGCTCAATTTTGGAAGACATGAATCATGATTCTGATAGTAATTTTGGAGGGTGTGAACCATGGGATTATCTGGGATTATGTTCTCTAGCATTATTCCTACCCAGGCATTTTTGCAGATTGCTGCAGGAGTGTGAAACATATAACACAATATCTATTAATTGGATTTGGTAATTATTAAGTGTTGCACTGGGGACGTTTCTTTTAGCGTATGAGGATTAGCTACTTTCGACAGGTTTAGCAGCGAGACCATTTAGAGCCATCCAGCTAAAAAAACACCCCTGTTATTCTCCTTCCATGATTGGACTGAGGGGTGTTTACTCACTGGCTCAGATGAGCGAATGAGAACAGCTTCTTTTTACTGATTGAAATTAACACAACAGGCTGGTGGACTACATACAAGTAGATGCTGTGGGCAAACCAAGGACTATGCCGTATACCCACTGGCCATTAATTCATTGGCCAGCACTAGACTAAAGGAAAGATATAACAGGCTTCTGTTGATTGGATTTCACCAGAGAGAAAGAGAGAGGACAGAGAGAGAGAGGACAGAGAAAGAGAGAGGACAGAGAGAGAGAGAGGACAGAGAGAGAGAGGACAGAGAGAGAGGACAGAGAGAGGACAGAGAGAGAGAGGACAGAGAGAGAGGAGAGAGAGAGAGGACAGAGAACAGAGAGAGAGAGAGAGGACAGAGAGAGAGAGAGAACAGAGAGAGAGAGAGGACAAAGAGGACAGAGAGAGGGGACAGAGAGGGGACAGAGAGTCTAATCAAGTTTGCGGTTGGACATTTCTAAATATCATAATAAAACGTAATCCAACATGTCCAATAATGGCATGCTGGCTGAGCCTGCGTAGAGAGTCAGGACACGTCTGTGTCTCTGCGTCAGGATAGTGATCTATAGGTCATGATGGAGAATTGATTAGCCTGGGCTTGCTCTAACCACACACCAGCAGAGAGCGGCACACACAGTCACCTGTCATCATAGAATCAGTCCCGTGGAAAAATAACCATTCCCCCAACCTAAACATATGACGCCTGTCCCTTCAGGACCAACAGGACGTTAGATTGTGTGTCCTTCCAAGACCAAAGCTTTGGAAATGCATCTTAAAACTGAGAGAACAAGCAATCCCTGGGCATGTTTGTAGGACAAACACATTTAAATTTTTTCATAAAAGCTGTTTTCCTTGTTGGATCAAACCTCCATTTATTTATTTCCATACTGTACTGTGTGTTATGTTATTTTCTGTTGTGTATTAATCTAGTTGGAGCAGCTGTGTGGGAGGGATAAGCGGGCATATAAGACTGCTAGCAGTGGTGATTGGACTGGAAGTTGTTGAAAATAAACAGCCAATGTCCCCCAGGGGCCCGCGAGCGGCCATAGACTGGGGCTACCGTGAGATTATCACTGTCCAGCAGCAACACATGCACATCATGTGGCGGCCGCATTCAAAGACGGAATTAATCAATGGACACTTTAACCCTGCCAAACCCAAATCTGCTGTTTTGTTTGAAATGGTGGCAGCTGGCCCCATATGTCAACATGCCACAGTGCCACGGGGAACAGGGGGTTTATATGTCGTGTCGTCCTGAGCTGCTGTGCCCGCCTCTGTGGGCACTGCCCTGCCACCTCCTTTGTGTGGATGAAGGCCATGTCGCCCTCTCCCCTGGCTTTGTGGCAAGCATACCACTGACGGAGCCGGCTTGTCTGTTCTGCCGCTCACTTCCAGTGAACTTCGTAGGCATGCACATCTTTGCCCACGGTGGTCCATCGAACTTCGCGCAAGATTTATGTGTCTGGTTTGGTTTTCTTGCAAACACTTTTTTGCGATCGATATGGTGCCACCCGCTGCATGTGAAATGTTCTTTTATTTGATGACATTGACTAACACAGTCCTCAAGGTCTTGAGACGCTGCCCTCGTGCTTTGGAAATCTGATTCTGCGGCACGACAAAAGCAAGATTCTGTCTGCCTTCTTGACCAAGGTGAGATACAATAGTCCCGATCAACATATTGGTTTATACATTCAACATCCTTGCCATATATCTAACTGACAAATGACATTTACCAAACTGACCAGAGGGAGTGAAGGACTCCTGTCATGGCTCCACCACCGGACCCTCCAGCCTGCACCTTGGAGGGTGTCCAGATCATAAATGGAAACGCTTTAGCAAGCTGGATGGAAGAGGCTGTTCCTGTTAGCAAGGGTGCTTCTATGGTTTAACTAGACAAGCTGACTTGATTAATTCATCCCTGATTGCACTGTCAGTCTTCCAAATGGACAGGGCCCCGCTGCCCCGCTGCCCCCCCCCCCCCCCAGCCCCCCTCCCCCCTTCTATCCCTGTCCAAATGGCCGCTGTGGAGATGTACATGTCCGTCTCTGGCTCTTAGTCATCCTAACGACCTCCCCAGCCAGCAGTAAATCAGGTCTGGTCCTGGAGGTGGTCAGCACCCCCCCCCCCGGGACCGCTGCCCATTCTGGACTGGACAAGGCCCCCCCACATCAGAACCAGGTCCAGGACCATTACCCTGGGCAGGAGAAGGAGAGGGGCAGTGGACCTGACTGAGGCCATGGACAGAAGAGCCTTGGTGGTCACAGTGACATGTGGAGCCTCATTACATGAGGGCTGTAATCCTTTTGGTTGCCTGATGTCTCACAGGGTGTGGCAGGACTCTTCATTTTGCCATCTGACTGATCTCTTCACACACGATCACACACAATGAGCCGTTCTGTACAGCTCATTTCCATCTCTCCATCTGTGGTCTGACCTCCTCCGCAGACATGGGTAACCTCTGTTTCCCCTCAACACCGCCTCCCACCTCCTCCCCTCCTCTCATACCTCCCGACCTGTCAGCTGACAGAACACACTTCCCATTTACTTAATGTTATACTTCAATTATCACGGCTAATAAATAGATAGCCTTAGCCCTGGTGCTCGATATCAAGCCAGAGCATACATTCTTAATACAAAATTGATCTTCCCAGAATTCCCCCAGTGGAATCAATCATAGCAGATCGATCCGGAGCAGCGGGATTCTGGTCTCTAGGTCTGGATGTGTGTTTTATCACGTGAGCGTTCCTTCTTTAGCCCTGGTCACAGCATTGGAAGTTAATGCATTGGTAAAGTGAAGTGAAGGGTAGGCCAGATGCTGATGGTTATTGACTAATGGAGACATGCTAGCAGTAATGTAACTTACTGTAGCTCCTGGTACACCACGTATAGAGTGTCTGTTTGGGTCCCACCCCACCAAACACCCACCCCTCCCTCCCACCCCCACACTGCCATTCCTGGGTGCCTGCCAGGACAGGATGACAAGCCATTTGTTATTTTCAACAGATTCATTTTCAGCCCTGCGCCATCACCGTAATCCTGGTGATAAATACTATCTGTGGTCAGCTTGACTGGGACTTGTTCCTCCCCATAAACGGCAGTGTTTGCTTTATTTTTTGTAATCTCCTCACTTGTTGTTTTTTATTACTACATTCTGATACATTCAGGTGTAAGACATCATTTATTTCGCCCACAGATGCACAGTATGTTGTGTTTTTTCCCCTGAACGATCCGTTTCTGGGAGGCTAAACACTATTACAAAAGAACAAATGAAACCCAGGTCTGAATCACCCCTCTGGCTCCTGCAGAGTTTCTCCAGAATTTCTCCTGACTTTCAGCAACCTTCAAGTTGTGCTGGTAAAAGCTGGCTAACTGTCCCCCTGTCAGCCAGGCTGAGAGGTGGAGGGGACGTGTCGTCCTGCTGACATGTCAGATGTTTGAGGCCCCTAGCTGAGAGGCTGCCACTCTTTCTCATAGCCAGGCACAGTTACTCCCTGACTCTACTCCCCAGTGTAAACGGCCCTCCACAGCACATCAAGGGATGTATTTTGTGGGTGTCAGTTGGGAGTCAGTTGGGAGTCAGTTGGCTGAGCGGTGAGGGAATCGGGCTAGTAATCCGAAGGTTGCCAGTTCGATTCCCGGTCATGCCAACTGACGTTGTGTCCTTGGGCAAGGCACTTCACCCTACTTGCCTCTGGGGGAATGTCCCTGTACTTACTGTAAGTCGCTCTGGATAAGAGCGTCTGCTAAATGACTAAATGTAAATGTGTGTGTGTGTGTGTGCTAGTGTTTACTCCTACCGAGTTTACGGTGTCCAGGAAAGAAAAGGGCCTTGGTGTTGTTGAAGTGTCATTTCGTAGACATTATAGTGCGCACACCAGACATTGGATATTAAACTGATTATAACTTGACAGTTGATTCGAAAACGACAGTAGTAGAGAAGCTGGATGCAGGCATCTTTCCTGGTCTTAGTGCTAAGGCTACGCTCGTCTCTTAGAAGGCACTCCTTGGTATTTATCAGTGCAACTCGACTCAATTTCAAATGTTCTCAGAGAGCCGAGTGCCGCTGGCAGATAGGCAGCCTGCCTCTCAGTGTGCCTCCGTGTGAGAGGGAGTGGGAGGCAGACAGCAAAGACTGCACACATCCTCATGCTTTATTGAGTCAGACGGACGTTTTCAAGTACATTTGACTCTCAACATGAAAACTGATCCTATTTTCTGGAAGAGAGCGTGAGAGTGCAGGAGAAAAATTATTTAATCATGGAAGTGTCCGACTTCAGTGTGAGAGCACTTCTTTCATGCATGTTAGTCCTCCCAGCAGCCATATTTTCAGCAGGATATAGGGAAGTAAATTACATATTGACTGGCTTATTATGCTCATTCAATTTAAAGTGATCAAAAGTGCCATTGAAGTGTCTGGGTCTGTGGGCGGTGGTGGCTTATGGATTGCAGTCAGGCAGGCAGTTCCTCTTCACCCAGGAGCAGTGTCTGTCTCGAGATGTGATTGTAGAAAATGATTGCTAATGGATGTGGAGCCAGCCATACCTTCAGTCAGACGAGGCTGAACGAGAGGAGGAGCTAGACCTAACCTTCCCTGGCTTCATGTCACAGCTATGGGAACTGGCTTTACATTGTTTTTCATCAACGTTCCTCTTGGCTGACAACTGTGGCATTTTACAGTGCGGTAATGGACCTGCTCTCCAGGCGTTGCAGTAATGAGAGGGAGCTGTGTAACGAATGACGCCCTAGTTCTTTATGCTTAGGGTAAACAAGCCCCAGGAATGGATACAACATATTGATCACCTGACCAGCAGTCCTGCAGACTAACAACATTCAAATGAGTAAGAGTGAATGCCAGCCTGAAGCCACGCAAGGTAATGATCTAGCAGGGCATTGACTTCAGATATGCAGGCCCTGTTTGGCTATACTGTACAGTATGTAGCTGTGTTTTTTACTAGTTCACAACTGGGGGACTGTTTGATAGGAAGGCAGGGAACACACTCACTAATATCTGACTCCAACTTAATGTTACCTTTACCCTTGAGTACTAAACGGTCAATGACATATCATTGATTACCGGTTGTGGTCCAATTTGAACTTTCTCTCAGTGGTTACTGACATTTATATGCATGGTTACATGCACAACTGTGTAAAACCTATAAAATGCAAATCATTCAACATTAAAACATTACTAAAATATGGCCCATAAAATAAGAAAGAAAGCATGTCAAATATGACATTTAAAAACTCGTGTTTAATGTTGTTATATTACACTATTTAAAGGAACACAGCTTTTAATGATATTTCATGATTATCCCTTAGTTCACCTTCCTCTTCCACTGCAGACACCACTCCTCAAGTGATGTGTGCCACAAGGTGTAGAGGAACACTTCTTCCCCCCCTTGTTAAACATCTGAATCTTGATGACTATGCTGTGTCCAGTGAGAAAGGGGTTTTATTATCCAGATCTCTCCTAATGCAGCCCTACAAGGCAGTTTAGTGTACAGAAAATGTTTTACTGCTGTGTGTCTTCTTTGGATGTTTTTTTATGGTGCTCACATGTCTTGTGGAAAAAGAGGGGTCAGATGGCTGAGCGGTTAGGGAATCGGGCTACCAATCAGAAGGTTGCCGGTTCGATTCCTGTCCATGTCAAATGACGTTGTGTCCTTGGGCAAGGCACTTCACCCTTCTTGCCTCTAAGAGAGTCTGCTAAATGACTAAATGTAATGTCTAAAAGGAGTGTGCGGTTTCATTTAGATTTTGTCTATTATAAATAATTTTGGTGTTGCTGGATGTTAGTGTTTGTCTCCAAAGTGCACTGTCAACATATAGTCACTTCGTTACACAGACCAGAGCACAAGCCTGTAATTGAGTTTTTATAGTGCAGAGTAATCCAGAGAGAGGGAAAGAAAGTGTGGGAGAGAGAAAGGGAGAGAGAAAGAGAGAGGGGAAGAGGACGCGGACACTGTGGAGGCTCGTTAGGCAAGCCTGTTAATTGAGTGTGTGAGATGGAGCATGGCTGTTTGTCTAAAGAGCTGGTGACCTTCCCTGGTGAGCTTGCGAGGTGGTAATGGACCACACTGGTCTGACCAGGCTTTCCCACCAGAACAAGAAGAGCCCCCTTGTACTCCCCTACCTGCCTCTCTGCACCCCTACCTGCCCCTTTTGAACCCCTACCTGCCCCTCTGCACACCTCCCCACCCCTACCTGCCCCTCTGCACAACTCCCTGCCCCCACACCTCCACACACCTTCCTACCCCCAAATCCCATCCCGCCCTCCTCTCTGCTCCTTTCCACCACCTAATGGAGTCCAGAATACCAATTGATTCCCTTCATTGCAGTTTCATAATGGGTTTCAATTATGGCACAGCTTGCTGATGATTGTACACAAACATTGTCAATGTTATAATGGCATATCATTAAAATGTGTCTTTAGTGTGTGTGTGTGTGTGTTTCCCAACCTCATGTCTCTGTAACTATCTGTAATAGCCTCTGCTCTGGCTATCCTCCCATAGTGTGTTGACACTGTTTCCTGTTTGGATGTGTGTGCTCATCCATGTCCCATCTGACTGTCACGGATCTGGGAGGGGTAAGCACTGAGGTGATCCCGTTTATACAGCTATTTTACTAAATCCTTTGTCAGATTATTGTTAAGCTCTCACTTGAATAGAGGCCTTCTTCACTTTGCATACAAACTAGGATTACAGGTCTCCTCGGCCTACAAGGAAACGTTGTGTTACTCTACAACTTTGGCAGTTTGACTGTAAAGTTCCAAGCCTAGATACAGGCTTCACCTTCTCTGATGATTGTCTCAGTAACCCTGTATGTCACCATAACTCTCTATCATAAATATCATCTCACAGAGGGGAAGAACAAGCAGACACTGGGCCAACATGGCGTATTCGTGCCATAACTCATCTCCTATTTGCAGCCATTATTTAACAGCTTGACCCCATTAATAAGGCTTTCTTATTGCCACAAGGCCGTTCATAGGAGAGGTAGAGGGAGGGATGGAGGGAAGAAGGGGTGGCAGGGGAGGGCCAACAGTGTACCATCTAACCATGACTCTGCTGGTACCCATTTCCCAGTTTGCAATAGTCTATCAGACAAAATGTCCATCTGCCAATAGATTCAAAGCGCCCAGCACAGGTTATTAACGTGCCCTTGGCATAAGGGCTCCAGGCTTCAGCACTGCGGGGCAAACGTCTCCATAAATTGCCTTGGAGGCAGTTTTATTACAGGTTGTAAATAGAACATGCTGGCATATTTTATGACAGCCATCACTAACTCATTCTGATTCTTATGACTCTTCTCTCAGGCTAGCAGGGGGTGTTCGCCACCTCTTTCTGTGCATGGGGGGTTACCGCCGTATAAACGGCTGATTGTAAAGGAATTTATTCCCAGTGTTATTGCACCTCGAGCGCACACTGCAGTATTGACTTGAATTGCTGTTTTGACGTACATTATAACACGTCCAGTCAATTTGCACTTGGTAATGCATTCCTCTCATATCTGAAACTAAAACACTGATTTGGAGATGTAGAAGAATATACTTCTGAGTTGTTGATTACACACCTTTATAAGGGGACAGAACTTTTGTGTGTTCAGCATTGGCTGAATGTTTACTCCTGTTTAATGAACCATTAGTCTTGAGGCTCTGCTTTGCTTAATTGTCTTAAATGGTTGATAGTAACTACAATAAATCAATTTAAATTACATTAGTTTTAGATCTTCCACCTTTGCCTGCCAGTGGCCATTTTGAAACTCTGACTTGGCAATCTAACTTTGAATAGCTCCACCCACTGTGCCTGAATTAAAGAGAATATACAAAGAAATAACTTGGTGCAGCAAAATTACGCGGAGAAAATTGCCAGACTTGGTGTTTGAACTGTGTTGTGATTTGTAGTTTTCTCCCACGTGCTACCTGTGGTGTGATTGCTATGCTAATATTTATGGCCTTGAGATGCAGTGAACTAACAGTATTCAGCTCCTAATAATAGCAGCATACCACCAGTGGTTATTCTGATTAAAGTTGCTAAGCTCTGATTGCAATGAATTATAATTGGAATGCTAATCACGAGCCAGATGGTAGCAATGCTGGATACATTATCATTACAGAGCTGCAGAACAGTAGCTTCCAAACAGACAAACAAGCAAATCTGCTCCAATATGGCCCTCTAAACTAGACCCCTGTACTGCTCAGGGCGGCACATGGGTGGAGTGAAGGGGGATGGATGGCAGGATTAGGAATGAGGTGTAGGGGCGGGGGGCCAGGGTAGATTATCCAGTATCTGGCCAGGCAGATGTGCAGAGGAGGAGGGACCGGCTGAATGAAGAGCCAGATCTGCATCAGGGGATCAATTCATGGTGCTCGCTCTGCCACTTCCTGTGAAAAAGCACATTTCATGGTGTGTTTTCACTAGCTTCAGAGCTACTCTGTCAGAACGATGGCTGGAGGACAGTTCCTCTCTCTCTTTCTCTCTCTCACACACACACTCACAGGGACACAATTGGTATTGCCTTGGACAGACACACACACACATACACACACACACAGTCCTGCGCTAACCTACATCTGCAGAGCACAGTGAATGGCAGTGTGAAAATGTTTTAAGAGGTTTAGCTGGGGAGAGTTGGAATGAGCGTGGCTGCTGGCAGAGTTTCCCAGCCCGGGGCCCCCACGCTCGCTCTCCCGTTTGGCCCCACGGAGCTCCACTCTTATCGCCGTCCCACACCCCTCCTCTGCTCCCCCTCCTGCCCGGCCACGTTTATCCAGGGGGCTCTTGTCTGGGGGTGATAAGCTAGCACACTCCCCAGCATGGATCCAGGGGCTCCCTCTTTCCCTCAACTGCACTCTGCAGGGCGAGGGATGGCCACGGAGACAGCTGCTCTGCCCCCCCCTCTCCCGCAATCCATGCTGGCTATTCCACTCTCCCCCCAGTCTGGTAGTGTTGCAACAAAGAGAAGGAACTGCATTTTGTTGTTTCTGTGATCGTTAGCATAATGGGCTCACGGGGACCCTAACAGAGACAACATGGAGGAGAAATCCTGCCACGCTTCACCAGATTCACGCCTTTGTCTTTATTCATTTCACACAAGTCAGCGCCCATCAAATATGCTAGTTTTTTTTATCTGCTCGCGAAAACACTCACTTTGTTCTCATTGCAGACTTTTTCTTGTTCTGTCCCTCTGTTTGTGCTCAGGAATGGTTCCTCCTTTTGTGGCAGCTTGATTTTAATTGTTCATATTTCTGCTTGAGATGTTTCCATTGTGGAAGTCATTAGCTGTCTATGAATGTACTGTTATCGGACTTGGCTTCGTGTTGTAATGGGAAATGTAAATGTGTCTCTTCTACAGCTAGTGAGCACTTTTCAAACACCGGCAACAGTATCATCAGTGAGGAGGGATGGGATGGGAACCATTTCACTGTTGATGGATTTGGTAAACATAGCCCCAGTTAGCCATGAATCTCCTGCAGTGACAGGTGCTATGGAGAGTAGTGTCACTGGTTTGTGCATCAAGCCTGCAGCCAGGGCACACTAGAAAGGATCTGTGACTTGGCTGGACGTGTTGATGCAGATTGCGTGTGTGTTCAGAGGACACAGTCACGTTCCATTCTCGCTGAGTGATCCAGGATTCCTGTCTCTTCACTACCACTCTGTGTTACTGTGGCCATGAGTCCTCACATCATGTGCCTTTAACACCCTCCACCACCTGCTCCATGGAGCTGGGATGCATGTGCTGTGCCCACATGCCATCCTTGAGCCAGACACGTTAGAGAAAGTCTGTGCCCTGCTCTGCTATACTGCTCTGCTGCCCTGCTCTACTGCCCTGTTGCCCTGCTCTACTGCCCTGCTCTAATGCCCTGCTCTACTGCCCTGCTCTGCTGCCCTGCCATGCTCTACTGCCCTGCTCTGCTGCCCTGCCATGCTCTACTGCCCTGCTCTGCTGCCCTGCTCTACTGCCCTGCTGCCATGCTCTACTGCCCTGCCCTGCTGCCCTGCTCTACTGCCCTGCCCTGCTGCCCTGCTCTACTGCCCTGCTCTACTGCCCTGCTGCCCTGCCCTGCTGCCCTGCTCTACTGCCCTGCCCTGCTGCCCTGCCCTGCTTCCCTGCTCTACTGCCCTGCTGCCCTGCCCTGCTCTACTGCCCTGCGTAACTGCCCTGCTGCCCTGCTCTACTGCCCTGCTATACTGCTCTACTGCCCTGCTATACTGCCCTGCTGCCCTGCTCTGCTGCCCTGCTACACTGCTCTGCTCTACTGTGCTTCATGGCACTGTCCGCTGCTCTACTGAACCATGCTCTGCTCTGTTTAACTCACCATCGACATAGCGTAATCTTTGAGTAATCCCTTATTAGACTAGTGCTACAGGCTACTGATCATGATGCAAATACCGCTTCTCTGTCTGGGGTGTTAGACCGAGAAGTGTAAACTTCATTAATCTGTTCTCCAGTGATGGCTCACTGTGTGCCTTACATTTATATCTCAATTAGATGGAGTTGCTGTAATGTGAGTTATGTACTGTTGGAACGGTGTAGTAGCCAGTTAGAGAACTTCTGTCTTCTATATACCAGTCATTAGAGACTGTAGTACAAACAGATGGTTCTGCTTCCGTCTAGGAAAAAAATCATTTTCCTTCAGTTGTAGAAAGCTTAATTATAATACATTATATAGTGGCATTGTCGTGTTATGAGGGAATGGTAGAGGGAGGGAGAGAGAGGGGAGGGAGAGAGAGGGAGAGGGGCGGAGGGGAGAGAGAGGGGGAGGGAGGGATGGGTGAAGGATGAAGTGAAGAGTGTGAAAGAGGGGGTCGGGGGTGGGGGAGGCTGGAGGCATTGTCTGAAGATTATGTGTGGTTTCAGGATATTAATTTGCACCGTGTATAAAAAAAATTATGGACTTAATAATGGATTCCTTCAGAAGCTGTAATTAGGACATTAAAGCCAGGGTCTGTGCGTGAGACAGCCTGCTAACGCTCTGCTTTGTGCACTACCTGCTTTATGAACTGTGCTGCTTAACGACCTTGCAGCTCCGCTGGGGGGGAATGTGGGATAAACAGACACAATATGCATTCCTTGGGGAGAAAAGTGCTTATTGTAATGTAATAACACACACAGACCAAGAACTAGCGCTCAAGCCGAGCATCACAATGTAAACAAACCCATGGAAGGCATGCCCCCACAGTAAGAACATGCACAATACGTCTGTCCATTATTGAGTTCATGACGAGGCTTACGTTTACATTTATGCATTTAGCAGACGCTTTTATCCAAAGCGACTTCCAAGAGAGAGCTTTACAAAAGTGCATAGGTCACATAACGAGATAGCCCCAAACATTGCAGGCAGCCAAAACATGAAGCATACATTGTGAAAAACCAAATAAGTGCCAAAGGGAAGAACCATAAGAGCATGCAGTTAAACAAGTTAAAGTTAAACAACATGAACCTCAAAAAGTGCAAGAGTGTACCCGTAGAAAAGCAATCAACAGTAAAATAATTCACAGCGAGTACAATGGATGGTACATAAGTAAACAAATACATAAGTACACAAGTACTGTACGTATGAAGTGTGTTTCAGGGATGCTGGTAAAGGGTTGTGGCAGCAAAGGAGTTAAATGCTCGCTCTCTATGGCAACAGAAGTTAGCAGGGAAGGAGTGACACGATATGAAACAGGAGTGTTTTTGTGAGACAGCATGTTTCAACACACTTGACATCCTACACATGCTTCTGTATAGCCTTTTACGAACATAAGAAAGTCCTGCATTGACACGGTGCCAAAGGATCAAGAAAGGGAGAAAGAGAGAGAGAGAGAAGAATCAGACAAATCAGACAGAGTGGGGAGGGGAGGGGAAAGTGGGTGCAGGGTCAACCAAAGATTGGTTTTGATCTCTCCTACATTTACATTTAGCGAACGCTCTTATCCAGAGCGACTTCGAGTAAGTACAGGGACATTCCCCCCGAGGTAAGTATGTTGAAGTGCCTTGCCCAAGGACACAATGTCATTTTGGCAAGGCCAGGAATCAAACCGGCAACCTTCTGATTACTAGCCCGATTCCCTAACCGCTCAACCACCCTCCTACCACCACACTGTGTTCCCTCCCCCACCACCCCCTTCCTCCTCTCTCCTCCCTCTCCTCCTCCCATCACTGTAGCCCACTTCCCCCTCGCCCCAGCCTGATGCGGGGGTGACGGCGCTCCAGATGAATGACTTATCATTCTTTAAAGGGCAGCTGAGTTTGCCGTGGTGGTTAGGATCACAGTGAGGATTACAGCTGTCACCGAGCGCGCGCTCCTCTCCCTCCACCACGTCGCGCCTCTCGTCCTCTCCCTCACACCTTGTACTCCGCACCCTCCCCCTGCCAGGCGCCCTGTCTGACTCACTGGTTGGTTGTTTGTTTGGTTGTTTGTTTGTTTGTGTTATTTCTCACTACTAACCCCCCCCCCCCCACACACACACACACACACACACGGTGCTCTGTAAACTCCTCTCTAGAGTGCAGATTGTGGGTTGCGCTTCTTAGTCTCTCTGTCGAACGCATAACAGAAGAGAGCGAAGGGGAGAGAGGGAGGAAGAGATAGAGAGAGGGGGGGTGAGAGATAAAGAGAGAGAGCGGAGGAAGAGAGAGAGAGTGCGCGCTGGGAGACGAATTCCCAGTGAAACCCACAGAGCAAGGCAGGAAATAATTCAACAGCAGCCTCGCAGCATCGTCGCCGACATCGGCAGTGGTGGCAGCAGAGAGTGTGTGAGGGAGAGAGCGTGTGAGCGTACAGGGAGGGAGGAGAGCATCAGTATCTGAAGCGCCGTGCCGAGCCGAGCCCATCCGAAGCCAGGAGAGTCGAGCGTTTGGTCTGGTCGCTGGTGCGCTCTGGAGAGGCAGCTCCTACAGCAGGGAGACATGAGGCTGGGCTGGGACGACCAGGACCAGTGAGGACCAGCAGCCAGCCCGAGCAGCATGGCAGGACCCCAGACCCACTGCTGACTCCTGCCTGCCAGCCTGACTGATGATGATGATGACGCCTGCTCACGCGTGGGTCACCATGCGCCACAGCCCTGCCACGTCTGGGGGAAACCACACCATGTGAAGGGGACTCGGTCACCAGCCACTCTTGGACATGTTTCCCAGGACAAAGTGTGGATTTTTCTCTGTGTTTGAACTTGTGTTGTTCCTCGGGGTGCTGCTCGGTGGGCTCCAGCCGTCCCACCCGGCCAGGACTAAGGGCAGATGGAACAAGGGGGGTAAGTAATGCCATGCTGGGATGTCGGCTGTCTGGTCTAGGTGTTGCTGTGGGCACTTTGTGTGGGACAGTCCCGTGTGGGACAGCGTCCCAACCACCAAGGACGCTTGCCTGTCGAAGGCTGGTCACTTAAATCTAGCTACAGGATAGTGTAGAGACTGAAATATCACTCTGCTTATTTACATTTTTGGATTTGTTTTTTATTTTGGTCTGTTTTTTTATTTTGGTCTGTTTTTTTTATTTTGGTCTTTGAGTGAAACAATTCTACTCGCTTTCTAAAGATGGCTGGTTTTGGGGATGTTGTCCTCTCATCTTCATGCAGGTATCCCAGCAGCATTGCCTCTGTTAGAAGTGCTCTAAGAGAAGTGCTGTGTTATCGATGCTGTGTTAGAGGTGCTGCGTTAGAGGTGCTGTGTTAGAGGTGCTGTGTTAGAGGTGCTGCGTTAGAGGTGCTGCGTTAGAGGTGCTGTGTTAGAGGTGCTGCGTTAGAGGTGCTGTGTTAGAGGTGCTGTGTTACAGGTGCTGTGTAAGAGGTGCTGTGTAAGAGGTGCTGTGTAAGAGGTGCTGTGTTAGAGGTGCTGTGTTATCGATGCTGTGTCTGCTGATCAGGACGTGTCCGTCCCGTGTGGACAGCAGCGTGCAGCCTGGGGCTCGCCAGCCTGGGGCTCGCCAGCCTGGGGCTCACCAGCCTGGTGAGCACGGGGGTGTGCACTTTCCACCGGGACGCCATCAGGATCCAACTAGGTGTTTAAGCGTGGCGGAGCTTAGGGGGAGGGCGCTCTCTGTTCCTCTCAGCCTGGGGGTGTCTGGTGAGATGAGAGATTAGGCTCATCTGTTAACCCACAGCATGGGAGGATGGCTGGTCTGGGACAGGCTGGTGTGGCTGGAGACAGGCTGGCGTGGCTGGAGACAGACTGGCGTGGCTGGAGACAGGCTGGCGTGGCTGGAGACAGGCTGGCGTGGCTGGAGACAGGCTGGCGTGGCTGGAGACAGGCTGGCGTGGCTGGAGACAGGCTGGCGTGGCTGGAGACAGGCTGGCGTGGCTGGAGACAGGCTGACGTGGCTGGAGACAGGCTGGCGTGGCTGGAGACAGGCTGGCGTGGCTGGAGACAGGCTGGCGTGGCTGGAGACAGGCTGACGTGGCTGGAGACAGGCTGGCGTGGCTGGAGACAGGCTGGTGTGGCTGGAGACAGGCTGGCGTGGCTGGAGACAGGCTGGTGTGGCTGGAGACAGGCTGGCGTGGCTGGAGACAGGCTGGCGTGGCTGGAGACAGGCTGGTGTCACAACTGTAGTTTTGCGTTGAACACCCGGATCATCAGTATAAGGAGAGTCCTTATACTGATGATACAGCCCAGTCTCCAGGCAGGAGCCCTCCTCTCCCTTCTCTCACGCCTTTTAATCCCCTTTGTCGGATTAAAGTGGCTCTAATCTTGGCTCTGCTGCTTGGTGTGAAGACCAGGAGATCCCTCCAGCCCATCAGCATTGTTACTGCTGCAGGCTGCTGCTTGGCGGCGTGCAGCCTGTCTTCAAAGAGACACCACCACCATCCCTTTAATGATTCCACACTGCCATTCTCTCGCTCTTTCACTCCCTCTCCCGCCTCTCCTCCTCTCATTCCTCCACTCTCGCTTCTTGCCTTTGAGTTCCTTGACTCTCCCTCCGTCACCCGCTCAGTCCTCCTCTCTCTCTCTCTCTCTCCTCTCTCCTGTGTCTGCGGGGCTCGCCCGCTCCCGGTCGCTTCCTCCCTCTCCTCCCGTCCACAGGAGATCATTAACGCACGGTCGTCCTCAGTTAATGACATTGACCAGGCTGTCAGGTGTGTGGCTCTCTCCTCTCTTCGCCCCTCTGAAGAGCTTCTTCCTTACTCCCTAGTTTGATTTCACTCCTAGTAGAAACGGGCGTTGGGAGTGTGCCTTACAGATGTTGGTGTGGGTGAGTTTAGAGAGAGTTTAGTCTCCATGCCATCGTTCCCCGCCTCGGCAGCCTCAAATCCTGCGTGTGGATTTAGAAACATACGGCGAACTGTTTCTAATAATGCACTGCTGTTTTTTTTTTATCATTACATCGTCGTTCATTAAAAACATATACAGTACCTCATCCCCGAGATAGGAATATAATCAAAAAATATTAATCCTATGTGCTTGGCGCATTCTCTAGTGCGGATGCATTTATGAAACGTAATCTGTTGCTGAAGTGGAAAAACAGATACAGTATGGAATCCCAGCTATCTGTATTCCCTAGTGAAATAGAGGGCAGTGACCTCCCATGCAGTAATTAGGCCATGGACAGGATCCCCCAGCTCTATGCAGTTGGACCAATCATTCCACTGCCAAGCACTAACCGCAACCACATCTATTCCACACTGATATTATCATAGATTAAATGACACTTTCTGAAGGGGAGACCAGTCTCTTATACTGCATGCCGCAAGAGACTGGTCTCCCCTTCAAAAAGTGTCATTTGATCTATGATAATATCAGTGTGGAATAGATAAATGTCCTGTCATTACTTCCGAGGGATTAGGTTTTTTTCACTACTGCCTGGACCATCATCTGCTAGATGAGATATTCACACTGTGCACGTGTTCCTTACAGTAGAGATCTGCATGTGAGAATGTCTTGCCTACATTTACATGATTGACTCAGTAGGGTATTCCAGCCATAGGAACCCCATGTTGAATATCCCTAACAAGCACAGTATGCCACTAACCACCATGATTTCAGCTCTAGTCAACATTACAGCAAAGATGTTGCTGTACGTAACACCATGGCAGCACAGCCGTGGCCCTGCAGTTCAGAAAGCTGGTGATTGTACAGTAGAGAGCCCCTTAGATAGCGGGGTGGTTCCCTTTGATGGACACCACTTGTGACAAGATGAAGGTGGAGGGAGGACGATGGGAGTGGAGATGTCATCGAGTCAATGTCATTCTTCATCTGGAGAGGAGCTCGCCTGTCTCCAGTACCAGGGGCAGCCAGTCAGCAGCCTCTCATTCTGGAGGGACTCAGTATGCATGATGTGCTCCGGAGCCCACAACCCAGCAAATGACTGCTTTCGCTCTCTCTGAAGCCTCCACCACCCTCCGGAGACAGCTTCTATAAGTAACCCCCACACTCCCGCCTCAGAGGTGGGGGACAGATGGAGAGGGGCGCTCAGAGAGACTAGGGAAAACCAATCGGAGATATTACGGCCCATCCGAGGCACCAAGTGGCGAGAATGGTAATGAGCTGAGAGGCGCAGGGGAAGCGGGCCAGGCTCAGCCATCATCCACGGCTCCACAACACATGATAGGTGGCTTTACCCACGCTTTACTACCTGACTCATTTTTCCCCGCCGGCTTTGACCCCTGTGCCAGACCGAGGCAGCCCGTGGAAGAGTGATGGTGAGGCCGGCTAAGCTACACCACTCCTGCACACGCAACATGCTCCAGTCTCTCACCATGGCGCCTCCAAGATTTATCGACAGCGCTGTGGAGATGAGGAAGGGCTATTACCACGAGTTCCCGGGCCACAGGGTCCTGGAAATTGGTCCAAACTGCCATGGGAAGAATACCAATACCAGACACAGGCTAGGGACCGGAGCTCCACAGATCTCACCTCTACCATCCTGAAGATAAGAGCAGCACTTAAACGAGGAGTTTTTCTCCATTTGTTAACCATTGAGAGGAGCCGTCCAGGAGGAGGTGTACTTATGGCTGGGAACACAAGCTGTGTTTAGCACAATGAGTGGGTTTTCCCTGTTCAGACTCCCCACCTCCCCACCCAAGCTCGTCTCTGTAGGAAGCATCCATTTCCAACCAGTGAGATGGAGGATTAGTGGATTGCTTCTTCCTCTAGTTTCCATATTCATTTCCAGCCCTGCCTGCTGTGACTCGGAGAGATTGGAAAAGTGCTTGTCAGGCATCCGACATGACAAAGTCAGCTTATCTCATGAATAGGTTGGCGATGTTGAAAGTAAAACTAATTCCAAACATTTAAAAAAAAAATGCTCAGGGTGAACGTTTTGCATTGCGCACGTTCAACGGAGAACCTGGGAGGACAGGAAGTGGTGCGGTGCAAGAGTTGCGGGGGAGCTGCTTTTATGAGATGTGTTTTTTATGTTTTCTTTCTAACGACTATAAAACAAGCTCCTTTTTTATCATTCTGAAAAGTGTTATTATAGACTGCTGAGATGGGATTGCTGATTTAATCAATGTGTTGAGTATCATCTTCGTAAAGCTCTGCCCCTCCTCCCCTCCCTCCTCCCCTCCACCCTGCTGCCATACCGTACAGCTTAATTGCCACATTCCAGTCACACTCCCTCTAATGAAGCTGCCGTCTAATTGCAGTGGAAATTACGCCTAACAATAACAGTGTTTTATGGCTGGATCTCAGACTGTAAATATGACAGTTTAGCCTGATGGATGGAAGCAGGTAGATTTTACTGTCCGGGACCCTTTCACCCTGCTCTCCTTCATCCCTCCCCTCCTCCTCCTCCTCCCCTCCTCCTCTCTTCCTCCTCTATGAACCAAGCTCTGGTGTGGATCGACATTTTCAGACATGCACCAGAGCCGTAATGGACACAGGGCATAAATACACAGGTACACACACAGCCTTTAGCCCTCCCTCTCTTTCTCATTCGCTAACTCGGCCCTCTCTTTATCTCTCTTGGTCCTCTCTCTCTCTCTCTCTCTCTCTCTCTCTTTCTCTCTCTCTCTCTCTCACTCACTCTTTTCCCTCTACCTCTCTTTGCTCTCTGCAATAAAACTTTAAATAGATAAGAAGCTTTTTTTCTATTTCAGGGTCACCATTAGCCTGAATAATGCATTGACGGGGGGAGAGCAGTTGGAGTTCTATGGAGGATAGAAGCACAGGCTTCAATTAAATTATACATCATTATCACAGCTGGCAGGCTGGGTATGGCAGTACCCTCTCTCTCTCCTCCTTTTAAATGTTCCATGTTTCTGTCTTGTCCAATACTGTGTGTGCAGCAACAGCCTCTTCCTGTGCCAGGGCTGGGCTGGGGAGGAGTGGAGTGGAACCGGTCTGAGCTGTACACAGCAGACCGCTCAGTCAGAGTAGGATGGAGCAGAGCAGTGAGGAGAGAACAGCTCCCCTTTTTCCTCTCACGACTGGGATGTTTTTCCATCCAAGAGATTTGCTTTGTTCAATAAAAAGATCCTTTCCTCTGTTTGACCAAGGTTGCCATTTTAACCTTGTGGTACAGGTCAGGTGTTACAGTTTACGTTGCGACAATGGTGGGTCATCTCTCACCACTGTTCATTTAATTTCTAGGTGGTGGTGAAACAGAACATGCTGGCCAGTGACTCAAACTTGCAGGTGTCAACTGATTTACCTGGAGCCAATCTCTTCACCATCTGTGTTTTTAGGGACACTGTATTTGAAGCTGTAAAGAATTCCAGCACCGTCAGAGCACGTTGTTTATGCAGGTTCCCTCCAGCAGTAGGAGCTAGAAGAAACCCACTATTAGCTAACTTTCATGTTGTTCCCATATTGAGCGACAGTGTCATGACATTCAGTGATTTGTTTGTAACCTGCCCTGCAACTGCCCTGCATGCGTCCTTCCTTATTACCAAGGCCTCTTCCCAGGAGTTAATTAACATCATGACCCTCATTTACCCATTATACTACTTAATAATGAATTCCCTTCAGGTTTTCATTACTCAAATTGATGGATTGAGATAACAGTTGTTGTAAAATAGGACCATTCAGGTTACTTTCACTGGATTTTCATTGTGTTAAATCCACCTGGAACAAAGTGCGTCAGTCTAAGAGGGTAGTGAGCGTTTCAGAGAGCTGTTTCAGCCTCCCTGGCCCTGGCTGCCTACTATCTCGTGACATCCTCTAAGGGCAGAACAGCCAACAAAAAACTTGAATACAAAACATTTATAACAGACACTATCGTAAATCTTTCTCTATTCGCTTTGCCGGTCCTCATTTGACAAAGTTCACGCAGTGTTGAATGAGAAGCAAAACACCCTCTCGTAGTCAGGCTTTGCCATTTTACAGCGTCTGAATTCCGATTAGGCGAAGGATGGATTGTGTAATGAACACCTGAGCGTTACTGGGATCATCGTAGCCCTCCTACTGTGTGTCCAAGCTAGCAGGCGTCATGGGCTCATGTAGCGCCGCATTAGACACCCGTGCACGTTCTGATGTTGGATTACGGTGTTTATTGTCCAATTCATCATGCTTGGTTTGCCTGCCACGGAAAATATCTCTCTATCTGAATATTTAAGGGTACCGAGCTTCAGAAATGCAATGCCGGGAATATTAACAGGTGTGTCTTCTCCCGAATAATCTTCTATAACAAACCGGGACACTCAGAGATATCAGGGAGATCAACAGAACTTTGGGGGACTTGATTGCTTGATAAGGATGAACCATTAGGACTACAGGTATGAATGCTGGAGATTTGAGAAATCTAGCTTGCTTATCTGAAGACATGCTACACAGGTAATGAGAATGATGTCTAACCACTTTGGGCTTTTGGAGAGCTTGCTGAAGCGTTAGGTCTTTGGGGAAGATCCTTTTCTACCTCTTCACTTGTAATTGGTGGGTCTGCAGTGACAGCAGACAGTGATATGGAGCCCTGGCTGTTTGTGAAATATGGCCAGGGAGCGTGTGAACAAAGGTTGGATGAAGAGTTTAATGACTGGTAAAATGGTAGCGTTTCATCCAGGGTGACCCTGCAGAGATGACGACTCCAAAGCGAGATGACATGTGAAGGTAATCAGTCCTGCCTGCTTCCCCCAGTGCTGTCACCAGCACTGGGATTGTCACAGAGGCCCTAGGCATGTAATTATACTGTTATTGGCTTTGGGAAGACCGAACCATCCATTCTCGGCATAATCTCAGATGTGTGTGCACAGGGGCGCGTGTAGATGCATCATGCCTGGATGAAGCCTTCTCCTGCTCTCTGCTAATGGACTTTTATGAATTCAGGGTTTGATGCATGGTTAGTTGGCTGTTTATGCCTTAACGTTATTTAGACAAGCTCATTTCCCAAACTAAAGTACACTGTGGTGTTTTGTGAGTTGAGGTACAAGGTAAGATGAGTGTGCAGTGTTTGGAGCAGACTGGGGTCCGGGTCTACTGCTGGCCCGGCCCGGCACCGTTAGCTCAGGTGACACATTAGGTTCTGTTCGGCGTGTAATTTGTTTGGTTTGTCAGTTTGATGGATGGCTTGTTTCCCGGCACCTCCTCACGCTTTAGAAAACGGCTGCTGGAGGACATTGTTAAACGCACTTCAGAAATAGTGGCAGAAGGCATTTGTTTTCTCCAAACAGGGCTTTCTGTGTTAATAGGTACAGGCACCACAGTGTGGACATGGCACAGAGCCAGATGAGGGCTAATTAAAGGTGAAAAGCTAATTTTGGGAGAAGGGCTGGTTGCTGGAGGAAGGAGTTGGAGGAGGAAGGATCTCAGGGATGTTGTTGATGTCATATCCTCAGATCTGTGGGGAGTGAGTGCTGGAAGCTAGCTCGAGGTTTCATCAGCTTTCCCTCTGCGGTCTGGTGCTGGTTCCTCACCTACAGACCTCTTCAAAGTTAACCAGAACTGATCGCTCATCTGTTGATTGTCAGATTACTAGAATAGGGAAAGAGAGCACTCTGGGCTCATTTGCTGAAGCGTAATAGCTATAAACTTGAGAGACCAATTCAATTAGTTTTGACAAGGGGGCCTGGGCTAAACCTAGGTGATGGCCCAGACAGACAGCAGAGGGGAGCAGCTTCCTGATGTCATAACTGAGATCGAGCAGGGAATTTTGACAAGCAGCGTTCTCTGGGCACCTTGGAAGAGCTTCTTGTCAGTTGACCAGTCCTGGAGACAGCCCAGGGCTGGTGTGGTTTACTAATGCCCCCCACCAGCTACCCTTGCCAACCAGCTTAGACCTGTGGGGAACCATCAAACATGAACACCATGAACACATGAACTTGCCCGCTCCACTGAGGAAACAGCCCAGTGATGCATCTGTCAGCTCGCATTAAAGAAGACCCATACTACACTCATGCAATTATCACTGAGAACATATTAACCCCATACAATGTTGTGGAGGGTGACACGTGGCACAATGCTGTCTAGTCGTGACAGCTGATGGTGTTAAAAACACTGTCCGACATAATTGAAAGCCCTCTGCAGTAAATCTCCCTTCTCTCCCCAGAGTCAAACCTTGAAATTTGAGAGAGTTCTGGAGACAGCAGTGTGGGTCTGTAACAGACATATCACAGTCTTAAAGGCCTGGCTTCCTCTCCCTCCACGAGGAGAAGATAATGTGTGACAGCTGAATCTTTCCACTGCTCTAATCCACGGAGCCATGGTTGGAATCTTATTTAGAGATCAGCAGCAGAGCACGCTGCCGTGATAAGAACATGCTACTGCAAGCTCTTTTTAAGGGCATTAAAACCCATGCTGGAATCAGTCAGCAAAATACCGGAAAAAATAAAACCTTTTCAATTAAAACAGAAACAGCAGAGATACTGCATGCCTGTGTTGCCAGGAGGGATAGTGTCGTAATCTCTTCATTCATTCACAAAGTAGTCTATTAAACCATGAAATTGCGGCAAGTTAAATGAGGGACTTGCAGTGCCACAGAGAAGTGATTCAGGAGAAAGCCTTGGATTATTCAAATAGAGACTCTTGGCGAACGACCGTTGTTTTTTTGTATGAGTTTCTTTTTCTGTCCTTCAGACGCCAGGCTTGTCTCAGTTGGGTATGCAAATGACTGAGAAGAATGCCTGTCTGCCTCTCTTATGAGCATAACCCACCATACTGTAGGCTCCAATTGTAATGCTCAATATAGGTTTTTCTAAGACAGCGATGTTCACAATAAACTACTCAACAGCAGTATACAGGATTACCATGACCATCTCAAGGATTCTATGACGTTTTCTTAGACTTGGTCTGAAGTTTATTACAGTGTTGGATATGAAGTATGGCTGTGTCAGGTCAGTATTGACTAATATATTTTGAACAAGTCTCAAGGATTTCGTCACTGAAACTGCCTCTCAGGACACAGACGCATCAATACAGAGTGGAGTCTTCCTGTTTCCAGGTGGAACACACACCTTTCTAAGTCAGAGATCCTCATGGTTATGCCTGGCATCCTTGGCCTGTGACCTGGATGCTGAGCAGAGTGAAATGCCAGCTGCCAGCCCAGCAGTCCCATATCTGCTCCCTGCCTGGGTGTCCTACTGGAAGGGCTGGTGCTGGATAAACAGGAACACAGCGGGTATACTCACATACAGCAAGACAGGGAGTCGTAGAAACAACAATGACCAGGACTGGATACAAACTATACACTAACGAGAACTGAAACTACTCAACGAGACACAGGTGAAGACATTTGACAGAGCAGGGGAACACTAGGTCAGGGAAAACCATGAACTACACTGAACACCAAACAAAACACGGATGAGGTTGTGACTGTGTTGCGTACCTGGCTGTGCTAGCCGTTCTGGAGAATTGGCGTTGAGCTGGCTCACAGGCCAGCTCATGAGGTGTGCTAGCCTGCAGAGGAGCGCAGAGCCAAAACTGCAGAGCTGCAGTTTTGACAGGCAGGTTCAGTCTCAATCGTGCACAAATAGCTGCTGACTGGGAATAATCACCGGCTGAAAAACCCTGATGGCCTCATTTGTGCTGCAATTACTCCGTGTTTGAAGAGGGTCCAAGTTGTGAAGCTCTTTATTGGGACAAACTCGAGAAAGCCCCTCGGTTCATTAATGACGACCCAGTCTTTTTGCAATCAAAGTGCATTTGTAATGAGGCAACATGCAATTACCATATTGGAACATTGTTCCAATTAATGAAGATAATTTTATCAAGTATGGCAAGATCACACAGGATGGCTACAAATCTGCTTGGTGACAGCTCTGAGCAGCAGCTGAGAGTGGCGGTGTGGGCGGGAACAGATGAATGAACAGATGCATGTGCACAGTTCACTGCCACAGGTGAATACCATTTGCAGCTACACCCTTTTATATACATTTTCTTTTTTTTCTTCTCTGGTTTATTGTGAACTGCTGCCTGTCGCTTTTGAATCAATATCACAAACAGTCTTCAGAATTCCAGATATGCAGCCACAGTGGATTCTAATTAATTCAGTTTGTCAATAGAATAAAGGAACGACAAGATAATACTGTGGCATCTTTGGCTGTGCAGCACAGGCAACACAGAGCACAGAAACAGTTACTAAAGGGAAGGAGTGAGCTGTGTCTGCTGCACGCTCTGAGCCATACAGCGACCAATGCGAGGAAGGTGCAACTGGAAATAGGTCAGTGTGATCACATATTAATATTTCATTGTGTGCTATAATGGGTGCCATAGCAGGGCTCATGAGAGCCGCTTCCATATACAGTACTTCCTGGTAAACACATTCCAAGGGTGCCATGTTGATTTCTCTCCGTCACATTGCCTCTCCAGTTCTGTAATGGGCCTACGTCATTCTTAACCATGATTATGAAAGTAGCTTTGGCTGAGTATGCAGGCATGATCAAATAAGCATGACTACAAATAGTTTTCAGGCATCTTTATTTTCATGTCTACATCATTAACCTGATACATTGTTAGAATTTCACTAAAGCGTATGTGGTTTTCTAGATTCAACCAGGGACCTTCGCTTGTGTCCTTATTTTCATCCATGTTGTGTTTGAGCCGTTTACAGTCTGTATAATGACGCCATGAAGTCAAACCCAGGTTGAAATAAAAATGGAAAGTGAAGCCAGCATGCGCCACTGAGCCTGAGGGTTGAAAGCGTGTTTGACATCACGTGTGTTTGAAGCTTCTCAACATGGAGCTGCAGTTGCACGGCGAGTTCAAAGGCTGAGAGGGAGAGTGAATGACATGTATCTCCGTCCCTCGCCCCTCCATCCTCCCCCCCCCCCACACTGTCTCTCTCCATGGAGAAAGAAAAAGCCAGAGAGTGAGAGCCTGAGAGGGAGAAACACCTGATGGTAAATAATTTAGAGACCAGCTACACATGCTTAAGTGGAGGAAGTGGATATGCATTGTGAAGACTACCCAAGGAAACGGTAGCACGGGTTTCTGAGTCGCGGGGCACCTGAAAGGAGAGAAGCAAAGGCAAACTAACGAGGGAAATGGCCTTGCTTTTCATCATCCCGATCACCTGGCGTTGGCTCAGCTCAGCCACAGACCAAGCAGCCAGACCAGGGAGGGGCTCTGGGCCCTCCCGGCAATGACGTCCCGTCTCGGTGCTATCTTACCCTCCACATCAACCCCCCCCCCTGATCCCAATCACAGGCTGTTTTTATCTTCCCGTGTTGGGAGAGCACGCCGGCCCCGCCGCGTCACACGCAGACGCTGCGTCCCAGATTAGAGGCAGCTCACCAGCGGTGGGCTTTATCTCCTGTTGTTCCACTGGCTCCAGAGGGGGACTGGAGATGCAGAGAGAGACAGGCAGCAGGGCACGACACTCACTGGGTTTTATCTTTATCAGCAGAAGACATTCAAAAGTTTTACATAATTCAGTTTTTTTTTTTTTTCTCTTTTTTTAGCAGGGGTCATTAGGGTTAAGTTGTGAGAGTTTTTTTTTTAATCATTTATGAGTGTGTGTGTGGGCGGGCCGGGGGAGGAGGGATTGTGTTAGTGGGTTGTGTAGGAGTCAGGTGTAAGTGGCTGTGATGCTGCCCGGTACTGTATCTCCTCGTGTCTACAGGTGACAGATTGTGTCAGAGAGGGCTGTTGACTGAAGCCAGCAGGCCTACTGTATCAGTCTGACAGTCTAGCAAGCTGCAGTGTGAGAGCCCTGGAGCTGAGATGTTAAGGGAGACTTGCATGACAGCTGAGGGCCAGGGGGCACCCACACTGGCAGATCTCTCATCAGGCGTCTGAACGGGCCCCTAAGACAGTGACAGACTCACCCGTGACCTTGACCACAGTTGTCATGACACGGACCAGTCAATCAAAACCTCGTATTCATGAGGAACACTTTCCTCCATCACTGATTTAACCCAGCTGCCATGTTTTTAGTTTTTTCTTTACTTTTACCACTAGTTGACACCGCCCCTACCACACAACTCCTCTTCCTGAATTATCTTAACGTTCCTTCTCCCATTGGGTTCCCATCCCCCTTCTCGGTCTGTTTAACTCAAGGCCCGGAACATGATTGACGGTCGTTATCACCAGTGTGATCAGCTCTGAGCTGCTGCCTGGACTGGGCTCCCTCCCCCTCTGACAGGGAGCCTATCAGAGTTGGAGCTGCTGCCTCGGGAGCCTATCAGAGTTGGCGCAGCTGCTATCTCTCTCGCCCGCAGCCACAGTCTATCACCAGGCCTCCCTACAGCCGAGGCTCACTCTCTTATCTCTTCCATTTTTAAACATCCCATAATCAAGAAGCCCGCAGCTTTTCCCGGCTAATTGCCGGAGGATAATAACGAACTGCAGTGCTCCCCCACTCCACCCCTCCTCCTCCTGAGGCCTCCAAGTTGCCGTGAGGCAGCAGGTAGCTGGTAAGCTGCCTCTTCGCCACCAGCTCTACCCCCTCACCACCACAGGCACATCCGGCTTGCTGCAGCTAGCATGGTGACCCAGTTTAACAGAGCCTCCTCACACAGTACCTGTATTTTCCCTGGAGGAAGTAATTCCATGCTCTTCTCCCAGCGCTCTCTGTCTGCTTACACTCATATGTGGGGGCTGGGCTGGAGCTCTGGACGAGTTTTCCTTTGAATGTCTTTTACTCTCATTGCCCCAATTTGCAGGATTACTGTAAGTCTTACTACAAACTGGCCATGGTAAAGCAGATTTTCTGTATTTAACAGATGGCGTATGAGTGTGTCAATTTAGCATGACGGGATTCGATTTTACATGTAATGAGTTTTCCTTTTAGTTTTTTAGTTGTGTCTAATTTATGAGATTTTAAGTGAATTGGTGCGGTATGAAAACTAGACAGTTTCAGCCAGATGGGATGCCTCCAATCGCCTACACGCACGTACGCAGACAAACACACACACGGAAAACTGATAATTAGCTGGGCTACACCCATGCTCTTAATAATGCAGGGCTTAATTACTCTTTGAAAGGGAAACGTTGCCTTTGGGCGACTGATGTGTGGCACAGTGTTCTATCCTGGCATTTCCGGAGTCTTCTCCTCTTCAGATGCTTCTCCATGATGTCTGGTTTGACTGGATGGTCGGACGTAGCATTGTATGTGTCAGGAGGTTCCCTCTCCACAGTTTGATAGAGTGGCGGCAGTTACATGTCTCATATGGCCTCATATGTCAACACCCACACACTGACATATTCAATCTATCGCTCGCAAAAAGAGAAATTTGTCAGTCAGTGCTCATTATGTTACAAATGTCACAAATGATAGGCATCGCTCAGGACCACTTCCTGGAGACTGAATACGTGATATATTCTCTTATAGCCGTTTGCTCTTTGTTCATCTCATCCCGGCTCCCTCTGGGCTGCTGTGTGTACCGGTCATTAGGGGGTACCCATCCCTGCGCCCCTGTCCCTCCCACCACCACCTCCTCTGGGCTGCTGTGTGTACCTGTCATTAGGGGGTACCCATCCCTGCCCCCCTGTCCCTCCCACCACCACCTCCTCTGGGTGCTAATTACTGATCAGAGGAGTCTGGGTAGAATCCCAGGAGCCACTCCAGGGCCTCCCCTTGTCTCTGGGTCTCCTCTCTGGGCCACAACATGCTCAGCTTTATCTCTCTTATCAATCCACTGCTCACACAGTCAGGGACGCGCGCACACACACACACACACACACAGAGGATGTGCCTCCGTGGCATAAACACTCATTGGAATTCCCCCATGGCCCAGTGACACAGATCAGAAGAGACCTCCTTCCCTTGTATCCGTGGGTGTGGGCTCTGTGTACAAGCTGTATGCCCGTCAAATCCAATGTTGGAGAACATTCCTGTCTCTAGTTCTGGTTTATCTGTACGCCATTAATATCAAGTGAGATTGGGATTGCGGCACTTCATAGGCCCACCACAGTGTTACATCTTTCTTCTTCTCCGGCTAGCTGGCTCTGCAACAAGGGGTCTGTTTCTATTGGTTAGGTCTGCTTTTCCTGTCAGAACACCTGTAAATAGTTCAGGTTCAAACTGTCAAAACATGTTATGGTTCTCTATATGAAGAGGTGGTGATTTGGGTTATACGTTCCATTAGTTCAAACAACTTCATTCCTTTGGAATTAAAGAGGGAGCGATATTGATAGCTGTACCGGCCGCTGTGTGTGTGTGTGTGTGTGTATTAGGGGTGGTATGTTTGTTGTGGGCGAATGTATGTGTAAAACATCAAAATTTGCAGTGAAGCAGAAGGGCAAAATATTTCTCTTGTGGCAGAAAAAGACACTTTTGGAGATATGAAATTATTTCTGGGCTGCTGTTGCCAACAAAAGGAAGTGTTTGTTCAGAGGCGCACAAGTTAGTTCATGTTTTTGTGTGGCAGATAGATGCTGGATGTATTATTGAAGTTTTATCACACAGTGTGTAATAAATCCTCTTGACTGCTATTTTTCATTTCATAATGGCCTCCATTCATCATCCTAAACAAGAGGTAAATGAGCTGCTGAAACCTCGAGTTTGTCTGTGCACCTCTGAAACGGAGCCTTCAAAGGCTATTGTGGGACGGTTCATGTTCTGGGAGAGAACTGGAGGGTGTCTGTACAAAGGGCCAGCACAGTGCTGCCTGTTTCAGGGAGTACTATTGTGCTCTACAATGGTTTGTTCCCTTGCCCACTGATCTGGCCATCAGAGCTTTTCTTCTTACATCATCATGTTGTCTTTGTCTCCTCCTGTAATCTTCAACCTCTGAGAAATTATAATTGAAGCAGGAACGCGTCAGAGAGTGGAATTAAACTTCTTAATTATGCATCCTTCTCACATGAATTTTTCATGTTTTGGGAATCAACATTTTCAATTATTTAAAGCTGCAAAATGTAAAAAAGAAAAGAAAAAAAGAAACAATGTAAAAGATGAATAAAGGAATCAGAGACACAATGAGCTCATAGGTGCTGTTATACTGCATGGGCCTGTCCTCCCACACTTGGATCTACAGTATATTTCCTCATTTCATTCTAAACTATTGAGTTGAGTTACAATTCTATCAAGATGTCAAAAAACGTATTGACATTGTTGCCGCCATATTTTTAAGAATGGATGAGATGATGGGTCACAGTGTTGACCCTCTTTCAACACACTGTTGTACTACTGGAAAGACATGCAGATATTCTTGTACCTTGTACATTAGTGATCCCCTTTCTCCTTGGCCATAACATAAAACATATTCAGTCGGAACAGCTCTGTTTGATGAGGGGACAATGTGGACATATATTCAATTCCATACTCCTCAGTGTGTGAATGGCTTCTTGGGTTGATGAATAGCTCTTTCAGAGGTAGAAGAGGGGCCAAAATAATGGGCTTGGCCATTGGAATCGTTAATGACTCTCTTTGACAGCTTCTGTGCGGAGCCCAGACACGGGGGGGGGGGGGGGGGGGGCAGTGTGTGGATGTCACCCAGACGGTCCTGGAGGGCTCGCCCAGCGTGCTGGCTGGACTCTGCTGCTTTCTGGAGAGGCCAGCGGAACAAAGACAGTGGCCTGAGCCAGGGCTTGGCCCTGAGTCCTGGCCAGCACACACACACACATGCATGGTGTCCACACGTAGGGTGACCAGGGCTCCAGGGAGGGTCTTGGCCTGTCATCTGACAAAGCTCAACAATAGCAGTGAGCAGCTGCCCAGGTTACAGGGCCAAACAGATGGCCGAACCACAGTACCTTCTTGGATAAGAACCACCCTGGTCTGGCCCATGGAGGCAAGCCGGGGCTCTGGCTTTCACAAAGTTATGTTTTAGATAAATTAACCCAGCAGGAGGAGTCATAGTGGGCATCACGAGGCACCGGGAACAGCTTGCACGGGGGCAGGCATGAAAGAGAGGCTCACTTAGGGGCTGGAGCACCACCAAGGCTAATCTCTCAACCTGCCTGGCAGGCCAGCGCAGGGGGCAGAGAGCACCACAGAGCACCAGGCTAGGTATGTGGAGGGAGGATGGCTGTGGAACAGGCGGTAGGGCTGCACGGGCATGTACATTGAGAGGAAGTACAAACCCAGGGCCGTTCATGGCGGCCAGATTCAAACGACACTGCTGACATCTGTATCGCCTGCTGGCTCTTTGGTGCTGCGGTGGATCCCTGTGTAAGTCTCTGCTCCGGTTAGCCTAGTTCTGAGGCCCTCTATCCTCCAGGCTGCTCTTGTCCTCAGAGGGGAGCAGTGCCGTGTTGGTGAGGGGGAGGGTTCACCAGGGTAGGGGAGGAGGAGGGGGTGAGTGGGTCTTCAGAGAGTTCCCTTTCAGATGCTCCTGGGGAGCTGCTGACTCAAGGCAGGCAAGACTCTTGCTGGGTTAGCAGCCAGAGGTAATTTGAGGAAGAGTAGGAGCTTGCCGTCTGACCCCTGGTGTGACAGGCTGCCCACACAGAGCACACAGAGCTGAGGCGTGGGCAGACGGGGGAGGGGGGGCTGGGAGACGGGGGCCTGGTAATAGTCCTGAGTGGAGTGGAGAGGGTGCTTAGCCAGGGTAATTTAAGAGCAGGACATACGGATGGGATTGGGGGCAGAGAGGAGACTCTGGAGGGCAGCAGTAATTAGACAGAAGGGCCCTCCTGAGTGCTGCAATGGAACTCAGCCACCGTGACAGGAGGAGGGAGGGGGGAGGGAGGGAGGAAGGGAGCGAGAGAGTGAGTGAAGGGAGCGAGAGAGAGGAGAAGAGATCGGTGGAAGGAGGGGGGACCCACTTCAGGGACAGAATGTCCAGAGAGCTGACAGGATTTGAGACATCCCCAATTGAAGTGCCTTATCCAAATTGTTGGAATTTGAGACTGACATTCTCAAGTTTACGCAGCAATTGTCCGCTCATCAGATCCAACACCACCACCAGCTCTCCCTGTGGTCACGTTAGCAACGCCTGGCTGACCAAGAAGTCCACCTCCTCCCCCCAGGGGTCTGTGCTGGGTCTTGTCCAAGCATACAGTACTAACAAGACAAGCCACTTACCTTCAATGGAGACCACGGCTGGTTAGAAAATATATCTAGACCAATATATCTAGAACAAAGCTTGTCTCTGTAGCAACAATTACATCACAATAGTAACAGGACAGGAAGAGACAGTTGTGGCTAAACAAGTTGAGTACAGTATGTCTGCATATATTAAATGATGACTGTAAACACCCTTGTTCATGTCTGAGCTCATGAGGAGGAGAAAACAACATCTATTCTCAAACATATCATGTGCTGTTGTATGGTACATTACAGGCCATCAAGTCAGCTCATGAATACACAATGCCTGCAGTCATTTGGCCTGCTGCTCGTATTTATCTGGAAGTAAAACTTAATAGAAAACAGCAAATGGCCCCCAGCACCTTCCTGCCTGTCTTACTGCCTGCCTGTCTGTCTGTCTGTCTGTCTGCCTGCTCTACATGTCTGTTTGGACATTAGGCGTGATGAAGCCACGCGTCTACTGTCTGAACTGGGTGGAAATGATGCAGATCAAATGAACCTGCCTCTCAATGAAATGTTTTCACACTCCATTATGGTGGAGTAAATGACTGGGGCTGGGAAGGAGTAGAGAGGCTGGGGGTGGGGCTGTGAGAGGCAGGGAGGCCGGGGACAGGGCTGTGAGAGGCAGCAAGGCCGGGGACAGGGCTGTGAGAGGCAGGGAGGCCAAGGACGGGGCTGTTATAGGCAGGGAGGCCGGGGACGGGGCTGTGAGAGGCAGGGAGGCCAAGGATGGGGCTGTGAGAGGCAGGGATGCCGGGGATGGGGCTGTGAGAGAGAATGGGTCCACAGGATGCGTGGGACAGCAGCCAGGCTCAGGAGGAACAGGAAGGACTCCAGGCCCTCCTACCATGTGCAGCGCTTTGATGATATGCTATGAAGCTACCGAGTCAAACATGATCTGGTCTATTCTTGGAATATACTTAGAATGCATTCATTAACTTGTTGATGCATCTTGATGAGTGATGAAATGACAGCACTTTCCTCTGGGAAATACTTTTAGAGAGATGGGACATGGCAGTCTGGAGCAGATAATGACATCACTTAGATCATATACATTATCATGGTTGGAGACTGGGTGTCAACTGATAGGGGGAATGTCTTTATCATACTAATGAGGGAAATTAGCCATACATTCACAGCCTTGACAAGGTTGACAATTTTACTCTTGACATTAATTGCCTTTCAGAAGTTCTGGATTTTTTTTTTGCCCAACTCCAGAGTGCAATGTTTAAGTGGTGGTGTTAAACATTGAGAGGGTGGGTAATTATCACCGTGTCATGAGGCATAAGGGTTCTAAAAGTTCTCTACTGGCAGGATAGTTGAGATGTCTGTGAAAGCCTTTGAGAGGGCATTTATGGCTACAGACATCACACAAATGTACTCACGCACACACACGCACACATAACTCTTTCCTGGCCAAAGTAGCTGCATCTGAGTACCATCCCTGTCTGTTAAGGGTGTTAAACAGGCGATAACTGCTCACATCACTTCACCAGAACGTGTGAAATCATGGAAATGAACTGTGTTAGTTGCTAAACAAATGTGTGCTTGTTTGCTCTTGAATGTTCATCCTTTCTTGGCAAGACTAATTAGATGCTCGAGGATACATCTGATTAAACAACGCTCCACTCGCACAATTAAATGTCATGTGCAATTACAACAAAAAGAGGGCCTGGCCGTCTCTCTCTGCCACAAAGTCTATTTGCATATCTCTCCATCTCTCTTTCTCACTCACTGCCTGTTTCTGGCTCTCTCTTTATCTCTTCCTATCTCCATTTCTCTCTGTCACTGGGTTTCAGGGAGGTAGCAGGAGAAAATGTGGCGGTTAGAATGAAAGACCTTGCTTGTCAAATGCAGACAGACTTCGAGGTCAGATCATTCAGTGGCCCCTCTGTAAACAGCTGTGGAAAGGAAGGCTAAAGAACACTGGAGGTCAAGTGTTTATGTTGTAGTTTAGCATCAAAAGTGCCGTTTTTTGACAACATTCTTAGTTAAGCCCTTGTGTGGTGTGTGTATCTCACTTTTCAAACTGCCTGAAAGATGCATTCACGGTTTTACCAGCTCCCAAAAAAATAATTTTGTTTAAAACTAAAATCCTTCTACAATGCAATACCTGAGAGTAGCCTATTTATTATATCTTATTATATTATTATTTAAATATATATGAGAGAGAATAAAGGTTGTTCCTTGCCAACGACTACAAAACTTGAATCTTATAGGTCCATCAGACCCAGAAATATAAGGGTACATAATGGGTAAGGAACAAAAAGTATGAACACCCCACAAGGGTTAAAATGTTTGAAGAGAGATTTTCTGTCCCTGTTCTGTTGAAACACTTCCCCTGAGGGTAGAGCCCCTCTCTCACTGATGTGAGCAAAAACAACTGGCGATATAAGCTCCGTCTGCCAGACTGTTCTAAAGCCTGTGGATCTCCCTGCTGCCGTGTGCTGTGCTCTGCTTGTTCACCTGCTGGGAGGTGTCCATCTGAGAGGTGGGTGGAATTCATTACTCTGCGAGCCGGGACAGCTGAGATGCTTTGAGGAGTGTTTGTTCCCTTTCACTTTGACTCGCGTCGAGTGACCACAGCCTTCCACTCTCTAGTCAGGCCCTGCAGAATGTGACGCCCCTCTCTCCCTCCTCTCATCCCTCCCACTAGTCTTTCTACGGTCACCTGCTCTCTCCTCCCCAGAAACAGCCAGCTGCCCCCCTCCCCACCCAGATACACAGCCATCCCCACGCCTGCTCTCTCTCTCTCTCTCTGAGACTGTTTTCCCTTCAGTAATCCTGCTCTTCTCCTCCACTAAGCCCTGCTCACAGATACCTCGTCTGCATGTGGAGCTCTGCTTGACAGTCACACACTCCCTCCTCTTCCTCACTCACACACACATAACTCCACCCTTGGTACAAGTGTTTTGCTGTTTCCTAGAGGTGAGCTGGGAAGCTGGGTGGGAGTGTGTCCAATGGAATTAGCCCACTGTGGAGCCTTACTCCCAGATTACCCTGGAGGCTGTGGATTGGGAAGGGAGCTGGGGCGGGGAGGAGGGGAGGAGGGGAGGCTGGAGCCATCAGGACCTGCTGGGATCAGATGTGGAGGATGTGGAGGGGCTCTGGGTTTATCCTGTGCTCCAGAGGCTGGGGATGCTAGGGGACTCAGGGGGACTGAGCTTCAGACAGCAGGGGTAACGGACAGCGCGCTGCAGCATGGAAGGATCATGTTTGATTCCATTTCAAAGGAGTGTATCGGTTGGAAGATTCATTGAAGTGTTTCTCAACCTAAAAACAGACTTTTAGTTAGTCTTCGAAACAATTTCAAATGGTCCAGTGATATGTAGTAAACTGCCATTGAATCCAGTTTTGCTGATGAACGTGGTGTATTGACATGACTTTGCCTTTTAAGGACAATGCTGCTCCCTCGCACGGATAGATGTACGTAGTTTAACTGTTCTTGGGGGAGCAGATTAAATGGAGCTGTTCCCGAATCTGTTCCCTGAGCGGTGGGAGACTGTCTTAAACTCCTGCTCTGCTCGAAAGAACGGTGAGAGAGCGGGTTCTGACACGGTGAGAATGCATCTCGGCTTGTGTTGTCTTGACAAGAAAAAGGAAGAAAATAGCTCTTATTTCGTCAGGTCTCCTGTGAATAGCCCATATGAGAATGCCTTGTGAACTGCATGTGGAGGGATGGAAGCAAGCTTCACAATCAATTACGTTCTTTACCCGGCCGTCTCACGCACACAGATACACATGCACTGCAGCTCCCCAGTGGAGAACTCCTCCACTGTGTCATGCTCTGCTACTTATAGCACTACTGTCAGTTCCTGAGAAATATCACCCCCCCCCTTCTGATTGATGTATATGCCATTTTGATGACTGAAATGAACTTAATCACGTATTCATGTTTATCCAAACTCATACACACACACACACACACACAGGCACACAAAACACGCACACACACACAGAGGTGAGTGAACCCATTAGTCTTCTAAACACTCATTAATAAGAGTCAGCGACGTCAATAACAGGCGAGCAGCCAGGTAGATGCTGAGTCCCGCGGTTCAGACAGGTGAATTATGATGTGTGTTGCTTGTAGAGAGGAGGTGATAGAATCCTGCAGGCTACTGTACAGAGAAAGATGGATTAAGATGTGGCCATTGTGCATGTTTACAGAGAGAAAGGGTGTCCGAATATAGAAAAGCAGTGTTTACATCCTTAGTATCCCAAGGCCTCTGCTCTGGCTTAGTCCAGAGTGACGATGAGAAGAGTTGGGCGTTTGGACTTCCCAGACTTCCTGGTCCCTGTGGCTCTCTCTTCTGCACCATCCCTCCTCTGGCCCCCTGGTGGACGTGACCCTGAACAACGCTCCTCTGAGGGTCCACCTGTGCCTTAACAAGCCTGGAACTAGGACGCTTTATCAGGAGGCTTATTTACACAGCATATAGCCACATACTTTATTATGCAAATGAATTCAAATGTTACAGGGGGGGGGGAAGCAAGGAGAGGGGTATCCTGAAGATGAAGAATTGGGGGTAATTAGCAGTGAGGCAGTTTGTTTGAACCCAGCCATTTGGGCATGGGATATGGCTCTGGGAAGTGATAAACAAGCTCCCCAAAACACAAGGGGAATGAGAGGGGAAAAAACACGAGACTTTCTTCTAAAAACACGCTCAGATCAGTGTCAGGATGGATCCACTGCTGAGTGGCTGAACAGGCTGTGGATAGACAGCTGCAGAATCAGCCATCTCCAACCTGATTGTTGCTGAAAGTTTCACCCGCAACATAGAGAAATATGGGGCGTCAGGTGGCTGAGCGGTGAGGGAAGCGGGCTAGTAATCTGAAGGTTGCCAGTTTGATTCCTGGCCGTGCCAAATTACGTTGTGTCCTTGGGCAAGGCACTTCACCCTACTTGCCTCGGGGAGAATGTCCCTGTACTTACTGTAAGTCGCTCTGGATAAGAGCGTCTGCTAAATGACTAAATGTAAAATGTAAATGTAAATATGTCTGCGATCCAGTTTGTTCTGGATGAGTTGAAGCCCGACAGTACAACATGTTGACAGTTTGAAAGGTTGATGAGATGGCACCAGCGTCATTGTATTCATGCCTTCTCTGGCCCTCCACGGGTCAGTCTGTCCGTTTTGCAGCAGATATTATTTTCCTGCCTGTGTGCCTGTGTGTCCCTGGGTGCTTCTATCGCTAGGCTCTGCTTTAGTCACATCAAGGTCTTCGTTTGATCCGCAGCTTCATGGTGAGAGGAGGAGTGTGCTAGCACTCTCTGTGTGTGCATCTGTGAATTGTTTTTGTATTATTTGTGTGTGTGTGTGGCCTGTTTGGACTGTATCCATGGCTGTCTGTATGTATCTCAGTGCAACTGTTTGTATTTTAAGGCCGGGAACAGAGTTGTGATTGGTGTCTATGTTGATGGATTTATTTGAGTGCCAGTCCAAGAGGTCCACAGTCAAAGAGAACTACATAAGTGAAACCGCAGACCTTCAAGGCTCCTTCACAACACTACCTCTGGAACAAGGAATCTGTTATCCACAGATCATCTCCACAGATGCCGAGCACGGCTCTTTATCTGATGCTGTTTAGGCAGTGGAGTGACACAGCGTAGTGTCTGTGTGATTGTGGGTTTTGGGTCATTTCAGAGTCTAAACATTTGGTGAGAGATTCTATACCTGTAATCCTCAGGCAGGAATGTGGACTAGTTAAGGGAACGGTTGGTGCGCGCGTGTATTGTTGCTGTGTCGTAGCGCTGGAGTGTGGTAACTGTCTGCTGATTACCAAGATGGAATGACTGTAGAGCTAATTAATCAAAGTCAGCATTTGTGGAAGCTTTTGCAGAGGTTTCACACACACACACACACACGCACGCGCGCGCGCGCGCGCACACACAAGCAGGCAGGCAGACCTGCGCACACATGCATGTATGCATACATACACATTCAGATACACACAATCAATCAGCCCAATAGGCTTTTACAAACGCACTGTTGTACCACACTACTGTAGGCTTTATCAATACGGTAATGAGTCTTCTTCTGCTTGTGAAGCACAGTGAACCTTCCCACATGAAACCATCCTACATACCTCTCTGTCTGCCACTTAATACAGCAATTAGAGTACCCAGGAAGTACACCACTACTTCTACCTGACACAGAAGATCTATCCACCTCACACACACACACACACACACACACACGTACAATCACACACAAAATGGGCCACAAACACAAACAAGGAGACTGCAAAACACACACACACGCTCAAACACTAATAATTACTTCACCCTGAAGTGGACTGCTGCCTTTCCCTGCCACACCCAACTCTCTCTTCTCTTCCATTTATATTTATATCTCCTCCCCTCATCACCCAGCTCACCAGGATGCTATTTCGGTCTGTCACTTCAGTGCCATCCATCCTCCCCCTCGTCATTCTCTCCTCTCAAGTACAGGCTCATGGAATTGATCAAGCAATAAGCACAGCAATTGCATTAAGTGCATAAACAGGCAGTAATATCATAGCTTTAGCCCACTTCTCTTACCCGCTAATATCCTCTCTTCCTGTTTTTGTCTTTGACTCTCTCTTACTGTCATTCTCTCTCCTCTCTCTCTCTCCTATCTTTTTCTCTCTATCCTTTCTCTCTATCCTTTCTCTCTTTCTCTCCTCTCTCTTTCTTTCTCCTCTCTTTTTTTTATCCTTCTTTCTCACAACAGCTTCTGCTCTTGTTCTCCACCCCCATCTCAGTCTTTCATGTTGGTTTCAGAGCTGGCACGTCTACAGATGAAGAGTGGAATCGAGTCAGATAAAGACAGAGCCAATTCTCCTCTTCTCTTGCAGAGATTAGCAGGAGCTCTTTGGAACGTCTGCTTTGTGTTAAAGAGCCTGCCAAATGACACAACACGGTTGGAAGATTCATAATTATCTTTTTATTGCTCTGCATGTATAATGACTACATCCATTATGGAACTCAAGATATATTAACACAAATACAATACCCCCCAACTGCCCAGGAACAGGAACATACAATCCAGTGTCTGGATCTCATTTGGATCACATTGTCACATTTGTCGGTGTTCTGGAGAGTAACCGTTTGAAATTAGCAGCAGGGTTAATTTATTAAACGTTTCTAATTTCCCATGTACACACATCATAAACTACGACCTCTCTCTCTCTAATTAGCGCCTAATGCCTTACAGATTGAGTAAAGTGTGCGCCAGAATGGCCAGAACGTCACTGAAGACATGGACCCTCTGTCTCATGGTAATAACAATGGTACTGTGTGTGTGTGTGTGTGTGTGTGGGGGGGGGGGGGGACATGGACAGTGATGCCCAGGAGTTGACATAAGCCTGGTTCATATGGACCAGAGCATCGCCCTGTATCCAGCCATCTGGGGCGAAACACACTTTAACACAGCGCCAGCCCCCGGATCATCATCCCCATGTTACCATGCTGTCTCATAGCTCAGGACTGTCTGGAGAAGCCATGTTTCTCACACAAGGTAGTACAGCCTCTAGAACCTAGGCGGACTGGGTCTCAGGATGGAACCGAGAGGAAGGGCAGGGTGTGCTTCTGTCATGTGACCACAAACGGAGAAAAACGACAGGACTGTAGGCGGATGAATGGAGCTGGTTATTAACCTCATACATCACCCTGCTGATGATGGATGCCACAGATGAGACGGCGTGTGTGTGTATGTGATGCACAAACACACACACACAAGCTTTGAAATACTTTTCCACCACCAGTTGGTTTTCTATTTGGAGTTCAGGGATTCCGTCATTGCGTTATGGTGTCAGGGTGGCTCCAGAAGCTCTGGGGAACTTTCAGCCAAGTTCTTATAGTGTCTGGCTTTTCTTGTAATAGGCTTTCTGTCAAATGTGGTTTAAAACTTAAAAGAGATAAGGTGACCATTTCCACGAACAGAAATGTTAATTAAGCATGTATGAAAATAGAATGTAGATAAGGTTCTCTAGGTAATAAAAAGAATGGATTAGAGAGTGGTGTAGAGAGGAGCAGAGCTCCACATCTGTGGACTGCTAGTCTCTGATAGTGATTTAAGAGGTCAGATAGGAGAGATAAAGGGCTGTTCATTATTAATGCCTTCAGCATCTCCCTGCAAGGTTTTACTGGAGCTTTTATAGAGGAAGATTCATCAAACTATTCTCTCCCTGTGTGTGTGTTCTTACATCAATGACAGCTAAAAAGTTCGCTGAATGTTTCCTTGCGTCCAACACTGCTCAGATAAAAATAGATTGAATAATTGTCTATTTTGGGCACAAAGGAGCACTAGAAAAGTATTAAAGATATCAAACTTATGTTTTCAGACCTGTCTGCATGAACTGAGAGCTTCACATCCCCTGCAGTGATTAGAGCCCAGACCCTGGGTGGTGTGCAGGCAGGGAACAGGTGTGGCAGAGAAGAAGATTTGTAAAAGAATCCCAGTGTAACGGCATGCTTAGTGTTGAAGAGAACATGGGCTGAGCTCCACCAGGGATGGGCTCATTCTCTACTCCTACTGAGAGCTGTTTTTACCCGGGAATCTGTGTGTGTGTGTGTGTGTGTGTGTTTACTGTCGTTCTCTGTGGGATTGATGTCTTCCAGACAGGTAATTTATGACCTCTCAGTGGCAGCTGTAGAGAAAGGTGACATACAACTCTCCCCTCTGATAAATAATCTCTGCTCAGAACCTTGCACACCAAACCTCACGGCTAGGATTTTTCTCACTGAAAACATCTCTCTCTCTCCCCTTCTCCCTCCACCATCTCTCCACCCTGCCTCTATTATGTTCTACATTATATTATTCACTCCCTCTTTCTCTCACTTTTGAAACTGAGAGAAAATATTGTATGAGAGGACAGGTGAGGACCTGGGAAAGTCCCTCCAGCCCAGGTGACTGGTTCTCCGGTTTGATTGAGAAGAGGAGACAGTCAGTTCTGCTGAAATAAACATCTAGTGCCAGGTTTGGCCCATCCATCCCTTTATCCATCTGAGTGACTCTCCCCAGGAAGCCGTGCCGCTGCAGGCCAGGCAGGAGGAACAGGCTGGGAGTGCTGGGCAGGGTGTGAGGTGTGGAGGACACGGAGCCTTGACTGATGGATGGACTGGTTATTATACCCAGGGGAGGAAGTGTCATTTACGGCGAGTTCCTGTCGTCTGTTGTTTCTTTTATGGCGGTGATTACAGGGAGGCTGCCCTCACAAACAGCTGCCCCCAGAATGCACATCTACCACAACGTCAACACACCCGACACACACACACATACTTGCAAGCTTCAATCAACCGAGCTGGACTGAGCCAATGTCAAGACATATTGAGTGTTGGCGAGGAAGCCATCAGCTCCAGCAGGCATGTCAGGTCAGCTAGTGGCCTCTGACAGCCTCTGGTTAGACCTCAGGTCCTTCCAGCAGACGTCCATACATCTCTACAGACCTCTCTATTCACCTCTAGACCTCTCTATATATCTCTACAGACCTCTTAATACACCTTTACAGACCTCTTTACAGACCTCACTTTCGACTTCTCCCAGGTCCTGTCCTACAGACTCAGACCTCCGCCCTCAGAATGATGTGTCAGTCAGGGAAGTGACAGGAGAGCACAGTACAGCCGGTAATCCAACCAAGGACATCAGCCACTTAGCAGCACTGTCCCTGACACAGTGCCAAGATCCTCATTGTTTGTCATCCTTTTTTTCATAATGCCACTTTCTTTCAGGGCTAAACAACAACATCGGAGAGCGGCTTTAATAAGACGACCCCTCCATCTCTGTCCTTGAAGCTCAGGGGGCTGGTACACTGTCGGTGTGTGTGTGTGTGTGCGCGCGTGCTCGAGCCTGTGCATGTGTGTGTGTATTATTGATGTGCTGCACCTTCGCCCGGTGTTTGCAGGAGAGAAACCAGGTCAGCTGCAGCTGTGTGGAAAGAAAGCCAGGGGCACAGCTGACTCACACAACTGCATTATTGCCTTATTATTGCAATTCTTTCATTACTGCTTTGGTGTGGGCTTTTTAATACCTGTGGTTTGGGGCTACAGCACCCTGACAGCTTACCTTATGGACAATGTTGACTGTTCTTTTTCCCTCCTCCAACTAGTCATTCTGCAAAACCCTCCTCTTCTTTCCATCTTGCTGTCTTCTCATGTTCTTAGTTCTTTGAAGAGCAGAGATAGAGATAAGCCTGTGTAAAGCTTGGGATTAGACCTTGAGTTCTTCAAATGCAGGACGCTGAAGTACAATCATTTCCTGAATGTTTGACAAGATTTGTGTTCTTTAGTATGTATGTGTGTGTTAACCAAGTTATGTTTAACTTGCTGAACAGTTACAGTAACGTGAGCTGTATATTGTGGATTTCATGTTTTACATGCCATAGGAAAGAAAGTATTCAGTAACACAAACAACACACTTTCATTTTAACATGGCCCCCCCGTGGATAGTGTTGGTCTGGAGAGGGAAGGTAAATGCAGTGTACATATACATACAGGATTAAAACCCTCGCAACAAACATTTTTCCTCACTGTCCCAGTAAAAAGATATTTGCAGAAAAATTCTCAAAATTGCTCTAATCAATGTCTGAATTTCAATGTGAATACATACACAATATAAAACACAATTTTCTTGCTCGTTTCATGGTGGGGCTAACACAATTCTTGATGCGGCTGTAGCCCAACCAAGCCATACCCTGCCATCCTAATTTCGAGCCCTGGGTGTGTTTATCTCAGTCTGAAGCTCTTTCTCCTGAAGTACTGGAGGTGGATGATGTGAGCGTGGGAATCTGAAACCTGTTGTGTGGTGACTAAGCCTTTATTGTTCAGGATTTCTGTCTCCAAGCTGATTTCACCATGTTTGTGCGCTGGCGAATGCTCAACACAGGGGACGTGGTTGGACCTAGCAGCAGTGATTAGACTCTTCACTCTCTAGTCAGCTGGAGTTTTCAGGGCCACTGCTGACAGTGGGGGAGACAGGGATGGCCTCGACCCCTTTACCATCCCAGCTCTGCTATATTGTGCTCTGCCTCGACCCCTCTACCTCCCAGCTCTGTCATATCTGCCGCTCTGTCCTGCTTCATTTGCTTTAATGGAGGAAGAGGTGCCAACTGGGGTCTGGGGGGGTCAGGGACTTCTGGTGCTCCCATGGCTCCCTGGTTTATCCATAATTATCCAGGGCCAGCAATCAAATTGGGATAGGTCACCTCCATCTCCCTCCGCCAGGACCAATCTTCGAGCATAGCTGCTTTTGAATGTGCTCACTGACCCTCAACAAAACGGCTCCATAAAACACTGAGCAATACCTCAAGTATCCCCGGCCACTTCTGCATCACTCATGTTTACAGCACACTCTGTTTGGTTACATATCTCAGAAACTACCGATTGATGACCAGCATGCATGCGTGTGTGTGTGTGAGAGAGAAAGAGAGAGAGAGAGAGAGAGAGAGAGAGAGAGAGCGATTGTGTCAGTTTGCCATTAAAGTCCTGATCTCTCATAAATCCCTCACATTTCCCAGAGCAACAGGAGCATTTCCAGGCACAGTCATGAAGCTCTCATTACGCATGGAGAGTATAGTTCATCATTATTACAAACCTATTTACCTAAACAATAGTAATTGATAGTGTCAAAGCTGGAGCAGCAGTGGGAATGGCTAATGAGCAGCAGAAAAGGAGCAAGTCGTCCCTGACACTTCTCATGCATCCCTGTGTTAACTCTGATGCATGGGGTTAAACACTGGGGAGAAGTCTTGTTTTGCACGTATGATCATTAGAGCCGTCATTAGGGCTGGAATCGGTGTGTGTGGGGGGGGTGGGGGGGAGTTTCTAATGGGATTCAGGCCTAGTAGTCCAGAATACATGAGATTTAGGCTACAGATCACCATGTTCAGGCGAGAAATTTAATGAATTTATATTGTAAACACGAGGGGGACATAGCATAATAATACTGTATGTTATAAGTATCTATTATTCATAGAACATGTAAAACATGGGAGAAACCTGCATTATAACTCAATTCCTATTGGACGCCAGCCAACGACTTGCTATTAGCGGTGATCCAGTAAATAGTTGACACGGCACTGTAACAGTAAAACAAATTCACTTCATTACTGACACTGAACATAATTAAATCGCAGTTCATTAGTTCTCTCCTAGCATCCTGCAGATATCTCCACAAGAGCTACATCACCCTACTTCTCCCAGCTCTTTCTCTTTTTAAATCGCTTACTGCGTGTCTTTTTAACCGTTCTCCTTCAAGCTCATTCTCTCCATTTATCTTCAGCCTCCCATAATATCTGGACAGTGATGTCTTTTATGGCTGATACCGGATGTGATGCTTGTCTTCAGAGGCAGGCACCAGGGTGCGAGTGCTCCCCAGGGCTCTGCTCCATATCAAGGTTAACTTCAAGCTATTAGGATAAGCAGACCAGTTGTTGCCATGGGGATGGGTGGAGGTTGTGGGGGGGGGGGTGTAACGTAAAGCACACAGGTGCAGGTTGGGAATAGTCACTGTCTGCAGGCTCCTCCTCTCTAGGAAAACAGCGTCAGAGACAGCGTCACAGTGCCTTGATTTCCCAGGCACCATTGTTTGCACCCAGATTTGTTTGTGGTCATGTTCAAATGTCAATGACAGGTGAAATTGGGACTAGATGTTATGAGTGTACAGCACTCTGGCTTTCTAGCAGTGTAACAGGTTTGATCCACAGTTAAAATGCAGCCCACCATCTGTGCCAGGAATGAAATGCTTGAGATATGCGTGTTATGACAATGTTTCAACACCAGCCAGTAAATAGCCAATCATCAATGTGACATGAGACGTGCCTCGGACCTGTAGATCAGTCACACCTTACTGGAGCCCAGAGAAGGGCCCTTGCCGGAACAATCCCTCACCACAACATGAATGGATATTCCACATTACCTGTATAAACAAACCGCAAACTCAGTCTGCCTGTATTCTCGTGGTCATCCGCCTTAAGTGCTTATTTATACAATTCAGCCTACGAATGGCTTTTTGGTTGGAGAGGCTCTGTGCTGTGTGGATGGACCAGGGTTCAATCCAGCAGGTCTCCGCTCCCCTAGATCATTAGTCAACCTTGAAGGCAGCACAGAGATCCGTTAGCACAATCCTGACAACGAGGTGGTTTAATTGGCCACGTAAGTCTTTTGGTTCCATTCATAGCTGTGAGAGGACATATTCAGGTCCAGAGCCATCCTCAGGGTGTCTCCCGACCTCCCCCCAGCCCCTGCCACAGCCACAGCCCCCCCCGGAGGGAGCCTGCAGCGCGGAGCTCCTGAGCCCCGGAGGAGAGGCTGCAGCCTGGGGATGCGTCTCTGTGAGAGTCCTGGACCCCTGCGCTCGCTCCCCCTCCCCCTCCCCTGGGTCCTGCCCAGTAACACAGTAATTAATGAGCTCTCCAGCCAGCCTATCAACACGCTCTCGGTTCATCCTCTCAGGACCGCGCTAATGTGACTTAGACAGCCACTCGTTTCGCGTAACTTAAAAGGCAATTAGGAGAATGGGCGTCTTTTTGACGGGCAGGGGGATTATGGATAAGCTGGCAGTGCCACACGCCTACAGAGGGCACAGCCTCGTTCAGGGCAGAGGAGCCCCCCCCTCGCCCTCCCACTATCAGTCATCACACCAATACCCTCATGTTTCACATCTGCTCTGGATGGGCTACATGTAATTAAAGTTGGACCGGGACTGGTAAATTAAAGACTAATTGGAGATCACCTTTTGTATATCCCCACTTGCCCTAGAAAATATGAGTCAAGTTATGGGGGTCAACGTTGTCACGTTTCGTCCTTTCCTACGTCAGACTCTGAGCCTTTGTCTTGTCCTTTCAAAGAGATGGACAGCTCGTTTCAGGATGCAGTACGCACCAGCTCCAGTAGATGGATCCAGTAGATGCCTCCATGTCTTCCTCAATTTAGCCTTTCCTCCTGCCTCCTGGTAACTGTGCTGTAAAGAGCTGGAGTGAAGGTGTTAGAGAGGAGAGGTGGAGGAGAGGGAGTCAGTGATATTGAGCCCCTGAAACACGTCTCCAGTAAAGGAATGCCTGCCTGCCTCGTTTCAGGAGACGGATTTGAGGGTGTTTTGTTTTCACAGCTTTCACCTGCCCAGGCAAGGGGGGGGGGGGGGTCTGTGTTGACATCGATAGGAGATGGAGTAGGAAGTAGTACAGCTGGCTGGCTCGTTTCTGACGTTGTGAAATCTCACAGGCTTCATCATCTGCTGTTCCAGATTATGTTAAATCTCATAAAAATGTAAATCTGCTACAGAGGGGCGGAGTGAGGAGAGAGGAAGATTTAGAATGACTCCAGACAAACTGTGTTTTCCCCACTTATTTCTTCTCTGCTTTGAGCTGAGACTGTGAAATAGAGGTGCTCTAACGTTCCCTGAATCTCTGACTATTTCTGGAGACAGGTGGAGATTGCTGTCTTCTTTTCCTCCCTGCCTCAGCACTCTCAGGCCTGGGGGTAAGAGGATCAGCAGCCTGGGAGGAAGAGCTGTTGCCAGTTAAACCGCTCTTGTCACAGGCTCAGGAAGATGGTTTGTGCGATGTATTCAGACCAAGTTCTTTACTGTGGTGACCAATCTAATAGACTTATCTTCAGAGAACTCTTAATAATACTGTTTCTCTTCCTGTCTGATCCACATATCCTCTCTTGTTTGCCTGTGGAATCCTCCTGTTCACACGCTCCATGTTCTCCGCAGGTCACTCCCCTCCTGGTGTGTGGCCTGTGTTTGTCCCGCTCTGATGGGGACTTAACAAATTAAATTTGCTTAAGAGCGCCTGCTTAAATAGCTCCCTGAACAAACAAGTGAGGAGCATTTACGCTTGCCTGCTGCTAGATTAAGCTCTGATTCAAAGTTACATTCAAAACGTTGGAATAGATTCCACCCGGTAGCTGTGGTGCTTGGTTTTTCCCCTTGGCTACTGAGCTTAATCATATTTTCTCTGCATCCCATCAAGCTCTCACTGTGCAGTAATGACGCGCTGGAGCAAGATTAATGCAGGTATTGATTCCATTGTTAAATGTGAGATTAGATGCAGAGCTCCAATACTGTTCATCACCTGCATTGGCATATGATTAAATTGTCAGTTCATGTTTTATGAGCGTACACATTTATTAAATAAATATTTAAGCTCATAGTGGAGTTATTTTATCCACAAAGGACACACAGAGGGATAGGGGTGGAATGGGGCGACATCTGTCTTAAAGGTCAGAGGTTAAACCAGCTGTATCATATCTACCTCAAACACACCTGAAGTACATCTCTCTTTATAGGTACTACCCCCGCTCCCCTCCTCACAGCCCCTCCCCCTGTGTAGGAGACAGTGTAAAAGAGCACACACACACACACTGTTCCAGGTTGCTGGGAAAAGGACCCAGTCCCAGTCCATGTATATTTTAGTAGAGACTAGTATTCTTAGTGTCACTCCACATCTAGTCTGTGGAGGCAACACTGCAGATCCTGCTCCTTTGAAAACGTGTTCCTGACCCAAATACTGGTACTCTCAGCATAGTAGATCTTGTGTGGACAGGGTGTGGCTGCATTAGGCTTCTTATCAACACACACACACACACACACACACACACACACACACACACACACACACACACACGAGAACAAAGTACAAACATGCTTAACCAAATTAACTGTCAAGCTTCTTAGAAATGTCAATAAATGTTTGCATTCTTAATGCTATGCAAGTTTTTTCCCTCCTCAATGTGTGTCTAGCACGGCACACGCCCAGAACATGTTTGGTTGAAGGCTAATTGGAGACCTGGAACATAAAGAAGCAGTGGTTTGATAATACCAACAGTCTGAGGAAAGCATTGAGTCATCAGGGAATTTTTTACTGTTCCATTTAAAACCCTTCCTGTTCAATAATTGAAACAGGCCTGTGAAAGCTCAGTCGAGTATTCCAAGCGTGGAAGCTGTCAACAGTATTGGAAAAGTTAAAAGGTGAAGAGTGTGTTTGTGTATTTCTCTGTGTGTGTGTGTGCTCTTTTATATTTCCTTGACAGTAGATGAACAATTACAACAGTCTCATCTCATACCACATAGCTAGACACCATGGAAATATGGCTGTCATACTCTATGCCTGTCTTAAGATGGCCCTGCCAGTGGACTCATTTTGTAGCACTAGTCTCTCAACAGCCCCCCACCCCCACCCACCCACCACCCCCCCTCGCTCTCTCTCACACCCTATTTCAGCTGGGAGTCTCTGGGTTTTATAAAATATTGATGTTCTGTGTGCTTTAGACTGTGCTTGCATCATGCTTCCTCTGACACCATCACTGTGACATCATCACTGTGCTGCCCACGCCCAGAGTTTTCGCAGCAGTTGACACCATGGCCCAACTCCTCCCCTCTCTCTCTGGTGTTGCCATCACTACTCTATCCTTCAGCTCCCGGTGAAGCGGGCACCTTTAGCCCAACCCCACCAACACAGTCCTCCCCTCAACAGTAGTCCTGCTAATAGATACCATCTCATCCTCCACCTACCTCTTGCCCCACGTGCTGTTGTGTTGCCCACTTTTAATGAAGCAGTTATTGGATGAGTAACTGTGGTGTGTTCAGGTGTGGGTGCTGGAGGGGTGGTGCTTGACTTTGATCCAGGGTCAGGGAGAGGGGAAAGGACCCAGCGCTCAGGACCCTCGATGCCCCTCTCCTCTCTACCTCAAGTGGGCACTTCCCACTCTTGATCTCCCTCCACATGAGATGATTATCTCCCCATTTCGAGAGGGTGGGCTATAATAGCCAGATGAACTGTGACTGCCATGATGGCCCTGTGGTGGAGCAGGCTTATGGAGGCTAAAATGGTTTCTTAAGTATGGTCTAGTAAGAGGTCTGTAAAAGACATGTTCATCAGCATGCTGCACACCATCTCAGTAAACATACAGAACCACATATCTAAAGTGTGTGTCTTGTCAGAACCAGACCGTGTGGTCTAACTCTCCTCCCCTTTCAGGGGTTTGTGGAGCGATTCCGTTTCTGGGTATGGGCTGGGGTGGTGGTGTGCTTGTTTGATCAGGCCTGGAAGTTTCCACGAGGACACACACCAGTGAGCTTTAGATGGCACGGTCCACTGAGGTCCGGCTGGGGTGTGGAGACCAGCCCAGCCCTCTCAGCCACTGATCACAAAAACTGGAGATGTATCTAGTGGATCTGCTCCCTGTCTCGCTTGTTTGTGATGTGTTTTTCTGTTCCAGTTCCTGGTTTAGCGGGCAGGGCTAGGCTGACTGGGGTCTGACTCTGTGCCAGTCCCTAGGGACCTGTGAGGGATCAGTGGAACAGAACCTGACAAAAGAACATGAGGGTTCCCCCAGGAGTGGAACCGGCAGACGGAGATGTTCTCTGTGTCAATGTAGCATCATATCCATGCCTGGAAACAGAACTAGAAGAACAACCGTACGACGTCTGGACTGATACCCCAAATTATCATATTTTTATGCTAAATAAAAAGAGCACCATGAAAACATGAGATGAAACATGAGCCCAGTGTCTCATCTTCTAACAGTAGAATATTGAGTATGTTTACAAGCAAGAGCACTGTGAAAATCGAAAAAATGCAACATTTTGATTAAAACGGATACGTGCTTCGCAAAGAAGTGTGATTTCCCTAATAACTCGGTTTACATGGATCGATTTGATAATCAGACTAGGAGAGTGACCTATTTCTTATGTTAATTAGTAAATCTGACAGAGCTAGTAACAAGAACACATTAGACCGTAATGCTACTTACATTAAATACGTTTATTTATTCTGTGTTTGGCACTCATTTTCTCTTTGGAGGAGAGTGTGACTCGTTTGCAGAGATGTACAATATACATGCATAACATAACTCTCTCTCTCTCTCTCTATCGATGTGCTATCTGAGAGAAATATAGTGAGCTGAGGGGAGGCATTGCTCCCCTTGCCACCCCGGCCCACATCTCTGTCACTTGTCTTCCTCCCCCAGCCTCAGCCTCAGCCTCCCCCAGCCTCAGCCTCCCCTAGCCTCAGCCTGCCCCCGACTGAATCTGAATCTGTCCTCCTTCGCCGCTGCCCCTGTGCTCCGCTGTGCGGTCCCAGCCGGTCTGCAGGTCTGCTGTGGGCTCTGGGTTGTCTGTGGTCTGCACGCTCCAGCGCGTTTCTGTTGGCTGGTGACAGCCTATTTGGGATTTACCCAATGCTGCCATGGCTGTCTGTTTGTCTCCACCCGCCCATGCCTCCCCCCCTCGGCCAACCCCAGCCCTTTTTTGTTTCCCCTCTCCCCTCATCTCCCATCAACTCCTCCTTGCTCCTGTCATGCTATCCTCTTTCCCCTCATCCCCCCTGCCCCCTTGCCCCCCCCCCCCCCCCCCCCCCCCGCACACACAATCTCTCCCTCTAATCCTGTCCTCCTGAAGGCTGTAATTGAGTAGCATGGCATGCTGGGATTAGGACTGTTTGTGGGGTATTATCATTGCCGGAGGAATTTGGGTGAAAGTGCAGGTAAACGGAACCCGCCAAAACTGTGTAGGAGAGGAGGGAGAAGAGGAGGAGGGAGAGGAAGGGGAGGACAGTGACAAAGAGAGAGAGGAGAGAGAGAGAGAGAGAGAGAGAGAGAGAGAGAGAGAGAGAGAGAGAGAGAGAGAGAGAGAGAGAGAGAGGAGGAAGAGGGTAGAGAAGAGGAGGGCAGGACAGGAGAGTAAATGAGGGGGGGTTGGCAGTCTTGGAGCAGATGGAAGTGCCATGGATGGACCCTTGTTTGACAAGGTCACCACCCAGGTCAGCACTGACATCCAGTAGTTGAGACAGGAAATCCATAAGACTGTAAGGCTTAAACAATAAAACATCAGGGCCTACAGTCCGCCGGGACGCCATACTATGATGGAAATGTTCTCTATGTAATATCTAACATTCTGAATTACATTCCATCAGAAGTATTGGATCCATTTGTGTGATTGATTGGCTGTAGGGGCCATGGTGTTGGCCCCAGACAGAGCTGATGTGAACTGTGATAACTATCCAGTAGATTTATTGGTAGGTAAGTAAGTTAGTTAGGGGTTAGTTGTTTAGATCTATTTGCCAATGCCTATCGATCGGGTCCCCTTGATCCTGCATCGAGGGCCAAGACCCCACTGTTGGTCCCATAGTAGCGTAGGAATTACACAAAACTCAAAGACTACAGTGAATTTGATTTGATCTCTACTCACTAAGTTAATGGAAATATCCAGACTCAGCATTGATTCATGATCGTATTCGGATTAGGACTATGCAGGGCTGAGCCCACTAATCTAATCAAAGCAGAAAACATGCTTGGTGACTTAGTATCTTGCATCTAATGGCATTGTAAATATCTGATAACGGAACCACAAAAAAGGCAATGTTTTTTCTTTAAACCTACGCATGATTTTTAATCATTTGGTTGTCATATGAGCAGCATGAGGTAGGATGTGTTTTTAAACTCTCTGGGATTTAAAAGTCTTCCACGCCGCTGTGGAATCATCAAGTTTATTTCCCTGTACTTTCTAAGCTGCTTAACTCCTTTAAAAGCTTAGCTCTGCCATATTAACATCACCCAGTGAGACAGTTCTGACGGGCTGCCATCCTCACAGCTTCCTCCTTCCCCCTCATGCAGGCAGGCAGGCTGGCTGGCACAGTGGAAAGTCAGCTCAGTTGTGAAAAAAAAAAACATGTAAACACAGCAACGTACACACCAAAAACACCTGCACAAAACATGTGTACTGGACTCTTGCCTGCTTGATTTAAATGAAGGATGACCGGCTCTCATATCTGGGTCACAGAGATCATTGGTGCACCACTGTAGAGTGTTTTGAGCCTGAGAGAGAAACTCTGACCTCTCCTGTGGGAGGTGGGCTCTATCTGTAATTGCAGGATGGATGAGGCTGGGGCTGTAGATGGATGAGGCTGAGCCTGTGGAGGAATGATAGTGAGGCTGGGTGGAGGGGGATCCAAGGTCTCCTTTGACCTCCAGTCCTCAGGCCCCTCAGTAAAGGGCCAGAGCTGCAGCTCTCCTGGAAAGTCTCCAGGGGGCAGCCTGGAGTTCCATGGGTGAACCGCGTCAGAGCCGCCTGGAGGCATAGCCACTCCGCTCCACCCACATGCCGTAGCTGCTTGCTTCCTACACTCATCAGAGCCATGATAGGCTGCTGTCTATCATGTGGGTTTACCTAACTAGCTTTTCCATCTCTCCAACCCCTCCAAGACGGCTAATCTCCCTTCTCTTCCCTCCTTCCCAGATCTCCCCGACTATCCCTCCCCCCTCTCCTATCGCCCATCTCCCACCCTCCCCCATCCCTCTCAACCCCAGATTCCCTCACAGTCGAGGACTGATTCCCCTCAGAGACGTGGCCTGGACATGCAATGAGGCTCAGTGTATCTTTTTGTCTTCTCCCCTGTCAGGACAGCCAGTGCATCTATCATGCATAAGCCTCTTACCAAACCAGAGACAGACAAGATGGACTTGAACCATTTGCAAAGTGTCATTATCACTGTACAGAACAAAAGGGCCATCAAATTGGTGTTGCCTTGTCAAAACGGATTTCTCCGGCGGTGGGAAGGAAGACATTTGGAATGCAATAATGTAATTTTATTCATGACATTGGATATTTCCCAATTTTGTAATGTTTGTATTATATGCCAGGCTGTCTCCAGAGGCACACTGAAATAGGTTCTCCTGTCTCTGTGTTGTATCCCATAAACCCTCACCAAGTTCTGAAGAACAAATTATAATAGCACTAGAATATTGCAGGTCAATAACGGCATTTAGAAAAGCCAACGAAATATGTGTGCCTCTATTTCCCTAGCTTAGCACCTAAACACATCTTGAAGCCCAAATCTTCTCTTCTGCTTCGTCTAATCTGCTCATGAAGCCTCGGCGACTGGAGGTCTTAGAGGGTGTGACCCAGGGTTTGTGTATAATTTATAATGCGTAATGTATGATTTGTCTGTGTAATGAGAATAGAACTCTTTCCTGGGCTGGTCCACCCTCTGTGTGCCCTGATTGATTAAAGCCAGGCGTAACAAACTCAATGTATTCATACCTCTCCTTAATGCTCTGGACTGGGTCGGGGATATTAGCCGCCTCCATGTATTACAATGAAATATTCAGCCGGCCTTGCCCTATAAATCATAGAGTGGGCACAGATTACAGTGAATGCAGGGCTTCTGGGATCAGGTTCAGCCCACTTTCTCTGCCTCTTAGTTTTCTCTCTCGCTCTCTCTCGCTCTCTCTCTCTGTGTCACACTCTCACACTCTATTCGATCTGTTTCTATATTTTCCGTTGATCTCTTTCTGTCTGTGCTTCTCTGTCTCCCTCCTCTCTCTCCTCCTCTGCTGTGTTGTGTGCAGTCAGAAAGAGGCCACATGGTGGGGTAGGAGGACACAGAACCAGCAGAGCTGCAGCCAGGGGAGAGCAAACCTAGGAAACACACCCTGCTGTAGACTGTACACACCCTGTTGTAGACTACACACCCTGTTGTAGACTACACACCCTGCAGTAGACTGTACACACCCTGCAGTAGACTACACACCCTGTTGTAGACTACACACCCTGCATGTAGACTACACACCCTGCAGTAGACTGTACACACCCTGCAGTAGACTACACACCCTGTTGTAGACTACACACCCTGCATGTAGACTACACACCCTGCAGTAGACTACACACCCTGCAGTAGACTACACACCCTGCAGTAGACTGTACACACCCTGTTGTAGACTACACACCCTGCATGTAGACTACACACCCTGTTGTAGACTACACACCCTGCATGTAGACTACACACCCTGTTGTAGACTACACACCCTGCAGTAGACTGTACACACCCTGTTGTAGACTACACACCCTGCATGTAGACTACACACCCTGTTGTAGACTACACACCCTGCATGTAGACTGCACACCCTGCAGTAGACTACACACCCTGTTGTAGACTACACACCCTGGTGTAGACTACACACCCTGCATGTAGACTACACACCCTGCATGTAGACTACACACCCTGTTGTAGACTACACACCCTGCATGTAGACTACACACCCTGTTGTAGACTACACACCCTGCATGTAGACTACACACCCTGCATGTAGACTACACACCCTGTTGTAGACTACACACCCTGGTGTAGACTACACACCCTGCAGTAGACTACACACCCTGGTGTAAACTACACACCCTGCAGTAGACTACACACCCTGGTGTAGACTACACACCCTGCAGTAGACTACACACCCTGCAGTAGACTACACACCCTGCATGTAGACTGATGATTTTCTGATGCTGTCAGGTTATAGACATAGATACATTCTAGTGTATTACAGATGTAAAGATGTCTAGGCTGTGGACTGTTGATATCTGTTTTAAACAAAGCATTGTTTGCTATCGCACATGAACAATGCATACCTCAATTGTGCATGTTAACCAAGAGAGACATGGGGTCGATTTGATTTGATAGGCATTAATTCTATATGTGAGCAACCTTGTAGTGTATCCCAGAGAGAGGGTGCTGAATGCTGCCCCAGGGCTGTATGAGGGTGGGTGTGTATGGGGGGTGGGTGGGGGGGAGATAGTGGTGATTAAGGTACTAATGTAAACAATGAACGTGGGCAGTAGATCCATCATAGCCTCACGGTAAGCCCTTTAATATCTGACTGGAGTTTGAGTTCCCATAAAGCAGACAACAGAACCCTATTAACACAGCAATTCCCCGAGGAACATGAGCTGGGCTAAACTTACCCACTGTGCACACACACACACACACACACACACCCGTCCCACAAGAAGACAAACGGTTTCTCCGCATCAGCATACAACATTAATGTAATTTAGAGATGAGTAACAGTGAGACGCACACAGCATAGTGCCAACTAATGCTTCTAGTTCTGCCATCCATCTAAACACAAAAGTGCATCTGATTATAAAGAACATTGCTAACCAAGCGTTGGCAAAACACATCTAGGGCAGAGGAAAGATAACAGTGCTGGTGTTCTACTTTGATATTTCTTTCTATGAAAAATAGGAATTTGGCAGTTAGTTTTCACAGAGGAGCCATTCAGACCAGACCAGACGCACTGCCTGTGTCAAGGCTCAGGTCTTCATGTGTACACTCAGGTGTGTGACAGTTAGGGAACTTGACATCAGAAACACAGGCTAACCAGCCTTGTGTGTTTAAAGGTTGCGCTTGTCTTTGTGTGCCTGGCTGTCTGACTGTGGTCATATTTGTCTCTCAGTGTAATTGATCCCCTGGGCTCTGCAGAGGGTTGCTTGTCAGGTTCATCTCTGGTCCTCCTTCCAGTCAGCCCATCCCAGGTCCCAGCCTCTGCTGTGGCTTTGATCACCATCACAGACTCAAGAAACGCTGAATCTTATCTCACAAATATTTAGTCATAGTTGTTCCGGGAAATCCTAGGCTTGCTTGAGAGTTGCATCACTTGGCTGACATCTAGTAATCATTCCTCTGCTAAGCTCCGTGCTCGTTTAATCATGTCTGAACAGCGAGTTTCAGAAGTGCAACTCTGCGTATTCCGGTGCTGCTGCGTTCGGGAGTCTTGTTCAGCAAAATGTCGACATCCACCCCAAACTTAGATGATCAATGATGGGGCCAAATGTGATCTAAATGACTGCTTCCTGCCTTTCCACCACCAAGCCTCTGTATTAAACCATGTTATTTTACACAGACTACAGAGGACCTGAAACCCGTTAAAAGAAACAACAATAAATAACTGCCATGTTTTTTATAACAAAACAAAGTAGTAAATGTACCAACGACGGTGGAGCCGTGTTTTTCAAACAAGGTGATTTTATACCCAACACGGTGTGGATTTCTACATTTCTCTCCCATCAAGGTTACTGAGTGAGGTGTCATCCTTTCTGTGGAGCAAGGCTGCTGTAGAGAAGCAGAGGGGGAGGATATACATAGCTGCATATGAACGAAGCAGGAAAGGGGGCGTGGGGGTGGGGGGGGGTTGGAATATTTCCAGATCAGCCTTGAGCCTCCCTGGAAAGTGTCTGAGAGCCACATGGGCTACGGCCGTCCCCGTCCCCCCTGGATGCGGGCTCTGTGGAGCCTGCCACTGCTCTGAGGTGGGAGGAAGCTAACAGGATTAACAGCCCCCCCACCCCTCAGCCTCTCTGGCCCACGGAGAAGCACACAAGAGGCCATTTCCATGGAAATGCACTGTTTACATGAATGGGAGAAATCTATTATTTGCCATTTGAGTCATAAAAGGGATGACAAATTGGGATTTTTTTTTCTACTTCGCCAGATTCCTATCAGCTTTGTTCCTGTTTTTGCTTTTCCGAAGGAAAACAAATTGATGTCCACACTGGTGATAAAACAGACCCTGGGGACAGTAAATAACTGGAGTGCAATCTCATCCCCCATCTTAGCAACTACGGTCTGGGAACCACCTCCTTCACCAAATACTAGAATATATTTAAGGTGTCTGTCTACCTGCCTGCCTTTCTGCATGTCTGTCTGTTCCTCATCTGTCTGTCTATCTGTCTGTCTGCTCGCCCCCTCTGTCTGTCTCTATCTGATCAGTGGTCATGAGGGCTCCGAAGCTTTTAATTGGTTGGCAGTGTTCCAGTCTCGTCTCCTGATAAAGACATCACGTCTAATGGGCGCCGCTGCTGACGCCCTCGGTTGGCATGACAAATAACGCCATTAACCCCTCCTCCCCAGGCAGCCATTTTGATTGATGTCAGGGAGGAAGAGAAGGGAAAGTGTGTGTTGTTTTTGCCGTGTGAGGTCTTTGTTGCCGTGACCTTCTAAATCCTTTCTGAATGCAGTCGGTCAACATTCCAGTTAGTCCTGGCTGAGCTACATACAGGTGTCTGTACTGCTGTTTTCAGAGGAATCATATAGGACACAGGTTTTTACCACATAAACGGTCTGCAGCCACACATTCACACAGCAGTTTGCCGGTTCTTGGTTGGAGAACCTGCCATACGTCACCAGGTGGCAGCACTAATGCAAAGACGAAGCTCTGCCATTGGAACAGCATTCCGGTAGACTCATAACAACTGAACATATCTTCACATTGTGTTAGCATAACCGGAGTACTTGAAGACCTCTCTTTCTTATCAACCATCATATCTGCCAGGGGATAAATACTGTTATTATCAACAGTGTCACAATCTGAGACAGTCGTTTCTCCCCCCTCGTGTGAGCTCAGACTCGTGCGAACCTGTCCAAACGCTCCATATGGGATATCGGAAATTAAAAGCAAACGTCTGGGGGGGAAGAGGAAACCCAAAGTCTCATAATTAAAAAATGGAAGACATTTAGAGTGAATGAAAGTTTAATGGAGCGTTAATAATTTACCAGGACAGATGGAGCATTTCTGTACACCCACAGCTTGCTCGTCAGTCCACGCTGGCACGGGGGACAGGACGAGAGAGGCGGTGTCGTACGCAGACGCGGGTACCAGAGTCGTTTTGTTGACTGTTTGTTTACAGTGTACGTGCATGTGTTTAGTTGCTCCAAATCCTCTGTGTCTGTCCAGCTATCAGGCTGTAGCATGAAGCAGCTTGAATCTGCCTTGGTTTGACCAATTTTCGACAGACAAAATGTAGATCTTGGCAATATCAATATTCAGGGTGTTTGACCACTCAAGGATGTTGATGCAGGGACATAAGTCCCTTTGAAGGCCTTGGCTCCCTGACAGCTGTCAGGCTACTTAGCCTGTAGCTCTGACAATAGAGACGGGTTGAAGCCTCCTGGGCCTCTCCCATTGGACATCCTCCCAGCATCGACGTCCCTATTCACTCACCTCATTGACTGAACCACACAGGCCAATAACGTCAATGATTAAAGAACGCTTAAGTGGAACGGGGGTGGTGCCAGAAGCCTTCAAAAGGGAAACCGTCGGAAATGGGGAACTGTAAAAACTCTGCGGCCATCTCCTTCTATCTGCCGGTTTGGCCCTGGGGATGTGTGTACGCGCCCTTGCCGCCCGCCATGTCTGTATTTATCCTCACTATGGAAACGTTGTCATTAAACGGCTTGCCGATTACAGAGCCCCTTCCCAGTCCCAGCCCTGTCACACTGCCCTTCACCAGGAAACACTGACGACCAAATTCTCTGAACTCGACCAAACGCAGAGTCTGGCCGGGAAAAGCCAGGGTGCTCCACACCCAAATCGGATTGGAATGGAGATGATTTTGTTCTGCATGCAGGCATGCTGGGAGCGCTTTGTGTCCCATACTGCTGCAGTACATGTGCGATTGTGTGTGTGCTATTGTGTGTAGGGGTGTATGTGTGTGTGTGTGTATTGATTGCATTAGGAGGGAAGTGTCAGTCCCACAGGGAACACCCTGTGCTGGTTGTAGCTCAGCTGGATGTGAGGGTGAGATCTAATATTCCTCCTGCACGCCTCCCTGTCCCTTGTGGGATAAACTCAATCTCTCTTCCTTCTTTGTGTTTGTCGGCGAGGGGAAAACGTGGGTAAACCAGCGACTGGACGGTGCTTTTTCGACATGATGCCCAATTGATCCAGATCGATGACCCCCACCTTTCACTGGACTACAAAATCGAGCCGGAGCACAGGGCAGACCTCGGTGTGCTGACCTGGGGGTTAACCTCTCCCATGGAGCCTCTACTCCTGGAGCCCCACAGTGTCCATGTCCTCGCCCCAGAGGCGCCCAGGACATGAGCTCGACTATTTCTATCTATTTGTCTGGATTTTATGTTGCCTGAGGCTTTTTCCTGTAATGGTCCTGCGCGGGGGGGGGGGGGGGGGTTGATATGTGGTATGGGTGGGCGCTTTGTTTGGCTTCCTGTTGGAGCAGGACGCAGTGAAAGCCTCCATTAGGCTGCATTCAAGGTCTGTTCAATAACAGCCCCCTCCACCCAAACAGCAGCCCAGACAAAGCCTGCACCTTCACCCCCTGTGCACGTCGCTTTCAATTGGCCAATTTACTGCTCATCTCCGTGGGGCCAGCTATGCCAGATGGTGGAGGTGGAAGCTAGATTTCCCATTTAGGATTCATTCAGCGGCTGCTGCGTTTGTTTATAGGCTAATGAAAAAGACCCTCTCCTCTGTGTGGACGAGACGACCCTCCACTACCCTCCTCTCCTGCTCTGCTCTGCCCTGCTCTGCCCTGCAGTACCTCACTCCTCTACCACTCAGCTGTACTGCTCTGCCCTGACTCCTCTGTGAGGTAGACCCTACCTCTCCACTGCTCTGCTCTGACTCCTCTGTGTGGTAGACACTACATCTCCACTGCTCTGCCCTGACTCCTCTGTGTGGTAGACCCTACATCTCCACTGCTCTGCTCTGACTCCTCTGTGAGGTAGAGCCTACCTCTCCACTGCTCTGCTCTGACTCCTCTGTGTGGTAGACCCTACCTCTCCACTGCTCTGCTCTTCCTCTCTTTTTCAGCCCATCATCTTTCTGTTGTTCCAGCGGATTTCCATAGTTTCATTTTCACTGGCAGCTTAGAGGGTGTGTACTGAGATTGGCAATGGCAAGGATATCCACAATTATCCCAACTCTCAAACAGATGGTTAGAAGGAGACAAGGAGCAGCACTCCACAGGGGGTCAACACAGAGTTGGAGAAAATCACTTTCCCTGTTTTATTAATAGAACAGATCTGACTGGAAGTGGCTCGGCACAATGTGAAAAAATACATGTTGTCATGTCTAGAACATACAGTATGTTGCTGAACATTGGATCAATAAAAAAAAAATCTCCAAATGACAAACTGTCCCCTCGTCTTTACCCTGGCAGCCACTGTCAACAAACTGCCCTGACGACCACAGCAAACAGCACAGCCTATCAGATATGAATGGCCCATTTGCCAGATGTTCTTCCCTCTGCCATATGTGTCCCCCTCGACCCACCCCACCACCCACAGACATCGATCAGCTCAGACGAGGACTAGTGCAGAGGCACATTTTTTTTTTTTGGGGGGGGGTGGGGTGGGGGGGTGGGGTGGGGGGGGGTGGGGGGGTGCTCACTCCCCATCCCACCAATGACCTGCTTGTTTACCAACATCTGCTCAATCAGCCTCCTGCTGGGCCAGAGAGGAGCCTCCCCGACACAGAGCCCATCCCCGTCCAGGCCTGCGGCCAACTGGCCAGCAGGTGACCAAATGAACCACTGGACACCAGACAAGATTGATCACAGCCATAACACCTCCGATAGCCATCTCGGAGATGATGGCCAGAGTGATTGGCTGGTGCTAATGAACAGAGGGTGGCGTTCTGGAGCGAAAGACCCAGTGGGTCGGTTAGGGCCCGTTCTGCCCACGCCGGGCCTAGCAGGGCAGCTCCGTGACCAGATGTTGCAGAGCAGACCAGTGCCTCCGTGACCCCACTGTTAGTGTTTCATTAAAGCTCTGAGACTCGCGTTTTTCCTGTCTGTGTTGGCTTATAGCCTTGACCAGACTGCTGGTGTCTGGCTGAGGATTCACCAAGCTGGTGTCGGAGATGTGGGCCTGCATCCGCGTTTCCATCCAGGGCTTTCATGTACCGATTGTGTAGATGTGGAGAGAGAGTTTGATGCCGTCGTGTTCAAGAACACACAGGAGTATAACAGAAGTATACAGGAGTATGAGAATACAGGATATAATACAGGGAAAAGAAGGAGAAAGGGAAACAATTGCAGCTTTATGTCTCTTCTTGTTTTACTCCGGGTTATCGTGAGCTCTCCAGTCATGTCGATGGTGTATCTGCTGTGGAGCTACTCCTGTAATGAAGTGTTAATCCCTCTTAGGGGGGTAAACCCTGTACCACCATCCTCCTGCCCCAAGATCCACTCCCACAATGAGGGGCAAGCTGAGCTTCTCTGGCAGGGTAATTGGCAGCCCGAGGACAGGTAGGCGCATGGCGGAGCGCCCCTCTCACCGTAATCCTGTGCAGTGCAGCTCAAGATTCATGCTATTCTTCCCAGAGTGTACTTTGTTCTGTGTATTTGCTGGATGTCGAGTATGCCTGATGCTATCTCCTACCTTACCCCCCCCCCCCCCCCCCCCCCTGTATATTTCCAACCCCCCAGCATGAGATGGCATGGTGAGGGCCAGATGCCTGTGGCACACTGCTTCTCAGGTAGAGGTTATCGCAGGAACATCAACATGTTCCATAGAACTTTAAGAGCTGGGTGACTGTGCCTTTTACACCCCTGCCGATGGTTGATTTGGTATTTCATTCTCCTGTAAGCAACTCTTATTCAGTAAAAACATGGGTAATTGCTTCCCTGAGGTGTACAAAAAAACATAGTGTTTCTGTGTTGTGATTATTGTTTAGACATTGCCGGGTTACTGAGTACGAGCACCAACACAGGACAATGTTTGTCTATCTGTGTGATGTCAAATCCTCAGGCTTCGGCCATGCAGATTCATTCTAAATGTCACGCCGCATCCCCGAGGGAGAACCACAATCATTTTTTTGTGCCATGTGCACTATGGAGGTTAACATTTGTTTTCTCATTAACGACTGAGGCACATTAAGCAAATATTGAAACAGGGGGGTATCCAAACAGAACACACATTTAATGTCATCTGCTCTGAGGGCGAACACAGAAGACATGCTGAACTCAATTCATGGACAATGCATATTCATATGAGCATGGGCCAAGCTACTTTAGTTACCACTCAGTCATACTATCGTACCATAGGTAGAGGGCCTTCTGACTGGATGGACCATGGATTGTATGTGGAGGCTTTACGTCTCTGTAGGAGCCAGCTGAGAAGCATTAAGTTTAATCAGAGGCTGCAGTCTATCTGAGGGGAGGCTGTCCCGGGGCTCCAGAGGCCTGCGGTTGGGCTCTGGGAACGCTTGAGGTTCATCTGGGTCTTTGAAAACCCTGGGTGTCTTCCGACCACCAGTGGGAAACTCTCTGGTAGCCTGGACCGGAGTTAAAGGCGGAACGACACGGCGATAGACGTGATGGATGGCAGGTTTTTGCTGTTATTTTGTCTCTACAGTGAGATCAGTCTTTTAAAATCTATTACAGCATGTTAGGATCCCTTTGGCAATGTCCCCCAGTCCCTGACTAACTCCTCTGAACACACACAGTAGCCTTCAGAACTCGCTCTGCACACGCCTCAGTTTCACCAGGATCTATGGCTAACATCGCACAGTAATATCCGTCTTTTTGCACTAAAAAACGAATAACGACTACACTCGCAGAAAACGGAGACATTAGGCGGAGTGAGGAATTGTGCCTGACTTCTAATCATGAAATATTCAAAACAAAGAAATGATTATTGAGATATTATACTATTCTCAATATCCAGTTAATCAGCAAAATGATATTAAAATGTTTTATTGATGCATTGTAAAACTTCCCAGTATTACTGATGGTGGCTGGAGGACATGGATGAACTTGGACTGATGGCGAGCGGAAAGGGAGGATGAGGCCAGGAGCGGGCGCTAACCTTTGAAGAAGATCATTTCCGGCACCTTCCACAGCCGCTGGCGACGTCTCCACTCAGCCAGGCGTTAATGGAATTAAGATTCAAACGAGGAAGCCCTGATCTTCAGACGCAGGCGGCCTCATTATACACACCATATACATAATATCAATGGGACGCATATCAGGGTTTCACAACGAATCAAATACCCAGCACTACTGCACCTCCAAGCCTAATGGGGTGCCCCGTTAGGGAGGAAATATCAAAGTTGTGGTTGCCAATTGAACTGCTGACAGCTCCTGAGGTTAGGGAACACGCTAGTTCAAGGTGCTCTTGCAGGGCAGGTGACAGAAAGGAAAACTGCTTTCATGTACTTCCCCCTCCTGCTGCTGGCCTATCAGCACCCTCCCAGCTCTCAGAGAATCCTGCCAGGTCGACTGGAAGGGGCACGCTGGAAGAGCAGGAATTTATCTCCTCTTTCCAGCTGCTGCTCCCACCCAGAGAGAGGCAGGGAGGACGCGTCTACTACCAGGGTTGACCCTGGAGTCATGGGATCAGGCACTAGACCAGACCTGGTCACGGACAAAGTCCCATAGAGAGAGACAAGGCAGAATCCAGAGTTAAGCCCTCCTTCGCGGGCTTAACTCTGCTGCCTGTGACGCCTGGAACACGCAGGTTGCACGGCAGTAAATCCTTCTGTCACATCCACCCTGCTTCCCTCTGGTTCAGTCTGTTCTCCATGCTGGTTCACATGCAGCACACCAGCATCTTCAAATGAGACAGTTCTAGTTTTGCTTCTACAATGTGTTGTTTGAGGTTGACGGCACTTACACTCGCTCACTCACACACACACACACATGCAGTTCACACACATGCAGTTCTTAGTTCCCCATTGCTGTTCAATCTACCTTACATTAAACATTAAACAGCTACATTTTAATTAAACCCACACTTCTGGAGTAGCCTGTGTGTGTGACCATGAGAGTTGGGGGGTAGGGGAACAATCCAGACCTCTACCATCCCCAGTCAACAAGTTAATTAAAGAATTATTAGCAGAGCCACGCACACTGCTGGTCGCTGATAATTAAAACGGCCGAGATATTTAAATAAAGGACAAAAAAAAAACACATTTTGTCTATGTGACTGTAGGGGTTATCTTTAATTAAAGTCTCATTCTCATCGCAGTCTCATTTTCCATTAGAACTTGGGAGTGTTTAAAGGTCTAAAATAGCTACACGTTACACGGTCATATCTATTTATATTACTGGTTAATGTCTGACTGGTTAAACATTCTGTTGTTTGTTTATAGTGAGTCCCAGTGCCACCGGTCCTGGATTTGGAGATGCAGTAGTCTAACATTCCAGTGTAGTTACCTGAGTGTGAGGTGTTTTCTGTCAGCCCGTTAGCTTGTCTAGCTCTCCTGGTTCTGTGCTAATCACTGGCAGCCTCACTGGGAGGAGGAGATGCTTCGCTAATGACACATGAGCTGGGAATTGTGGGATAGGGCTTCAGCTGGGTGGGCTTCAAAGCCTGGACACGCATCAAACAGGACTTTGAAGTGTGTTTAAATAGAGAGATAAAGAAATTGGTGGCGGAATGAGGTTATTACAGAGCTGTCGCTGTGAGGGTCTGGCACAGTGGAACACGCCTGGAGGACTGGTGGTGCCTTCTCCTCTTCCTTTTCTTCATTCTCATCTTCATCCTCCTCCTGCTTCTTTTCCTCCTCTTTCACCTCCTTCCCTTCTCCACCCCCTCCTGCTCCTCCTCCTCTCCTCCTGCTCCTTTCCTCCTCCTTCTCCTCCCCCTCTCCTGCTCCTTCTCCTCCTCCGCTCCTCTCCTCCTCCTCCTGCTCCTTCTCCTCCTCTCCTCCGCTCCTCTCCTCCTCCTTCTCCTCCTCCTGCTCCTCCTCCTGCTCCTCCTCCTTCTCCTCCTCTCCTCCGGTCCTCTCCTCCTGTTCCTCCCCCTCTCCTGCTCCTTCTCCTCCTCCTCCTCCTCCTGCTCCTCCTCGGGGCAGCTCAAGAGGGTCAGGAGGATCAGTCACAGATGGTCATGCTGCTTCTTAATATAATTTATTTTTATATAGGATTTATTTAGACCCACAGGAGAATCTTCCCATAAACCAACTGAACTTTTAGCATAGTCTTCCCATCATACTGCACATTCCATGAATCGTGCGTGTGTGTGTACACGTGTGTGCACTAGTGTGCGTGGACTAGTGTGCGTGCGTGTCTGAACCAGCTGCTGGCACCAGTATGCAGGGAACTCATTGAGTCATTCAGACAACACTCCTTCCATAGGTGTCCCTGCAATGTCTCTTTGCAGACTAGTGAAACACAGACACCCTGAAGAACATAACAGTACCAAACCTAGAAACTGATCCTGAAACACAAGACTAATAAAACTACCCATAATTCCCTGTATCTCACTTTGAATTATTTCCTCTGAGCATGGTGAGGAAGACAGAGGGTGTTGTCTGACACTAAGCAGGCTGTTATTGGTGTTACAGTTTCTAGCTCTCTATATTCACTGGGCCCTGGGGAAGAGGGGCTAATCTGGGGGATGAATATTCATTTGGGATGAGCACCTGAGACTCTGCACACTAGCTGACTGGTGACATTAACCCCCCTCCCCCCTCCACACACACATTCACTATGTGATGGCTCACAACAAGATGAGACATACTCAGTATTGACTATCAGCCTGGATCTCTACATGTTAAAACACTGTCGTTTCATGACTTTGTCATTAGTGTGTTTGTGTGGTAATTGCAGAGTGGGGATGCTGTCAAGTGTGTTTAAACCTAGTCTTATTTGGATTTTTATCTCTTACAGAATGGAGAGTGTGACTTAATGATTTCACCTCAGAGCCTCTTAACTGCACCATTGTCTGAGATACAATAATGATAGCATTCACCGCTTTATGAAATCCATTTCCCTTCAGATCAATCCGGCTTAATGTCATCCGTCTCATTCACATCTAACTGCCTACGACTGTATTAATAATTGTATCGCCTGTATTGATTTCTATTGACTGCAGAGTGTTTGGGAACAGCCTTGATGAAACATTGCAGCCTCTTCAAGCGGCCTGACCCTAAATCAAGTGACATCTCATTAGAGCAGACAGGCACTCTTCAACTGGATTTCGCCGGCTATAAAAATGGAAATGTTGTCGAGCCGCACACAAAGAAAGATTGTTTGTTTGTTGGCCGCCCATTGTGACCCTCGCTGGACAATCGTGGCCCAAAGCTGCGAAAAAGTGGAGCGGTTGTCCTGTTGCGGACGACGTCTTTGTTCTCTCTTGTCTTAGAGAATGTAAACACAGCCGAAACACAGCCAGCAGCTACGTCTGTGTGTAGGAGGTTTGCACTGTCAGTAGTCATGGAAGAAATGTCCACAGACCAGTTTATGCATCTATTACAGTGATCATAAAAATAAATAAAAAAAAAGCTCAAACCTGACATTTGATTGACCATGTTTCAATTTCCTTCCGTTTTTACCTCTGTTACTGCTGTTGTGTAAATCCTATGCAGCACCTCATGTCTTTTTTCCCCTCTTCTCTCCTTTGTTTGCCTGGCTGCTGTGTTCACCTCCGGTCCACTTCCCCGTGCAGGTGAGTTTGCACACGCATCCTGCATGTTAGGTTGGGTTTCATGAGGGAATATTGATATGAGTAATAAAACCGGGGAGATGTGCCATCAATTGAGCAAACACGGTGGCAGGGAGAGGAGGGGAGAGGGCAGGACCTCTGCAGTGTGGGTCTCAGTCTAATGACTGACTGCTGACTGCCCAGCACCACGGGTCAGTCCTCACCTCCCCCCACCTCCCCCACCCCACAACCCGGATCCAATATGGAGGCTGACCTTAGATGGGGCTGGGGCTAAATAAGAGCTTTAGAATTCAGCACGCCCAGGTTCAGTAATAAGAGCGTTTCGATGTTTAGGCCTGGCAGTGAGGGATGGGGGGGGGGGTACAGGGTCGGGTAATGTGGCTAAGCAATGCGCCGGGGGAGACCTACCCTGTGCTCTCTTGCCTGGTAGATTGTGGGTCCTGATTAAACCCCCCCCATGTTTTAATATATGAGCTGGGGTGGAAGGCTTGGCCCAGCTCTGCAGCCTGGCCTTATTGCCTCCTGATAGGGGAATATTGACCAGACTCCAACCAAGCTCACGTCTCTCCTAGTCTAGCCTATACAAACACCCAGAAATTATTTATGAGATAAATAATAAATCTAATTTCTCGTCCGCTAAATAAATCTCTGTAGTTTAACAATATGGCCCGTTAGCCCCCCCCCCCCCCCCCCCATACCTCCCTCCCCATCTCACAGTTTCAGTCTCTGTGTTTTCTGAACACTATAAGCAGCAAAATGGGCAAGCTTGTTTTCTAGTTTAATAGTTATTAGGTTTGTAACAGAGTGGCAGCTTCATGAATCCTGCAAGATCTTTTATCCTATTAGTATGCTCTACCTTGTAAATTCCTCTGTGACTCTTTGTGAATTGAAAGCATCAATTATGCTGTGTACCAAGCAGGCCCACCCGCTCCTGTGTGGCAGCGATGTGCTGATGTGTCTGAGCAGAGAGGAGAATGTGTTGTTTCACATGGATGAAAACTCAGCCACCCCTTAGAATGAGACGCTCACCTTTTCCCCCCTGCCACTCACTATGGAAATATAGTATGTAAATACAAAACCAACTCACCGTCCTCCTGGCTGATTGGCTATGAAATTGGTTTGTCGTTTTTTTTTTGTTTTTTTTCGCTCGGTTTGGAGGGAAGGCATGCCATTGGACGTGTTGAGGCTGTTATGAATGCAGGTATCCTCTGTTCTCTTCTACCGCACGGCATTCTGATGTTTCATCTTCCAGACCCCTAATGTTACGTGAAATTAACGCGTTGCTTCGTCGCGTCCTTCGATTTGTTCTTCGCTCTGGCAGACTGACACCTTGATTTTCGTGCATGGGTCAGGAACTCAGAACTCAGGTGCTAAACATAATTTCCACGGCACCCATTCACAAACTGCTCTCAAAGGGGAATGAAAAGATGACTCGGGTGAGGTCTCCACACCCCCCCCCCCCCCTCCACCCACCCCCCTGTTCGTCGCCTGGGCCCCAGGGGCAGCCGTTGCTGTGACGACACGGAACCTGTGCGTGGAGGGATGTGCGTGGAGCCGGGCTGATGGATGGGCTGAGAGCAAGGTTAGGTCCTGCAGATGCAGAGGAGGGACAGTAATGACTGGAGGAGAGAAGAGGATGAAAGGAACAGGGAAGAGAACAGGGGCCAGAGAGAGAGAGGGGGAAGGAGGAGACAGAGAGAGACATGGTGGAGGAGAAGGGAACCAGGGAGACGGTGGGACCCCAGGACCATGCTCTGTCACTGCCTCTGGGGGAGGTTACATCACAACCAATTATATCCGCCCTGCTACCATAGATCCAGTAGCATACAGTGATCCTGGGTAGGGCAGCTCAGTTGCCCCCACACACACCCTTACACCACACCACCGGTAGACAGGTATAGTCTACAGTCCACAGGTATTGCACTGATTTTCTACAAGCATAATAGGTATCAGTTATTTATGATATGAATAAAATAAAATGTAACTAATGAGATCCTCTCATATGCTGCTCTCCCCCCCCCCCACACACACACACCTGGAATAGAGCAGACGTTGAATCTCGTTTACACGGAAATAACACAACATGCTTAATTCTAACCCTTGTTTCTCACCTCTGCTGGGCTGGAAACATCTCACGTTTATCATCTCAAACACTGGGGCTTTTTATGTCACGAAATCCCTGCTGTTGAATGGCTTCCAATTTCTAAAGCAGACCGCTCTGTGTTCACGTGGAGCACCCTAAGAGCCCCGCGGATAACCAACGCCATCAGCCCCTCTACACCTGGCACACACGCAGCCAATCAGACGCCGCATTGGTGAGGCGGTAGTCTTCTCGCGTTCTCGGGTTGGTGCAATAGCACCACCACCTGCTATTTACCCACGAGTACAGCCCTGCTCTCACTGGGTCATCTTTGTGTTTGCATCCACATTGTTGCGTCTCCACCATGCTGATAGGCTGGTTCACAGCTGGCTCTGCTGGGCTCCTCGTGGCTGTGTGGCTCTGTCCTCCTCCAGACCCTCTAATGTCTGGCCTCCAGCGGTGCTCCGCTCCTGCCAAGGACGCAAACACATTTCAGCTTCTCTGTCTCTCTTGTTTATGCTCGTGCTGCCCCCGGTGCATTTATCGGGGCATGTTTTGCCTCTCGCCGCCAATCCAGTCCACTTTTACGAGTGAGGAAATTGAGTCAATCCAGAAATGCGCCATGGAATGTTTGTGGGAGCGTTGTTTGCGTGTGAACACTGTTGAGCGTGGAAGTGTTTGGGTAGATGATGGAGTCGGGGCTACTTCAGTGAATCCCGCTCTGTCTGTCTCCTATGAGGGCAGAGGACTAAAGCATAATTGAACCATGTTTACATCCGTGTTTCACAAACACAAGGACCACCGACTCCACTCTCTGTCCTTGGTCCTACTGTAGAGAGTCTCCTCAAGTTTATTCCAGAAGGAATTCTGTCATGTGGACCGCCCTGCACTGGTGCTACCACTGAGGGCCTCTTTTTGTGTGTGACCTGACCCCTTGAATCTTTTAAACCAGCCCGATCACGGATGTTTAGGATTTGAACTTGTTTAATTTAAAAAGTGATGACTGAACCTTGAGATGAAGAGGATTTCAGAGCCCTTGGTTCAGTCTGGAGGGCGGCCATCAATGTCCCTCTCAGGGGAAAGGAACATGCATTCAGAGGAAGGACGAGTAGTCTCTGCTGGATTGAAGTACACATTTGCACATCTTTTGAAATATTTTGGACAGATGGGTGAGTAGCAGTTGAGCACCGTAATCAAAACTGTGGAAGCAATTTAGCTGTGTTGTATTACCTCACGCAAATGGCGGCAGCACAAGAGGGGGTCTGAACGGTGGTGTTTTTATGGTTTCATTCAGGCAGCCTTGTGTCTGAACAAAACACCATGAATACACCGTCTATTACGACAAGCATCTATCAAGCTACAAAAACAATTTACATTCGACTGCTCACTACATTCCCACAAAGAACATATGTTTGCCCACCTAAACATTCTCACCCCCCCCCCCCCCCACACACACACACACACACAGTCTCACACCACCCTACCTTCCCCACACGGAATAAAACCAATTCTGACCTCCCCACCCCCACCCCTACACCCACACCACACCCAACAGCAACACACATCAGAATTTGATTCCTCACTTCTTTCAGGGCCACATTTATTTTTCTATTACATTTAATCTATATAATAGAAAATAACCTATATATCTGGGCGTAGATGGGTAGTCGCTCGGGCTTGATAATACAGTTTATTAAGCCTAGCTTGGTGGCTTTCAGGGGAGTAGAGGTCATATAGGGGGGGCTCGAACGTGCGTCATCTATAATTCATTGCCGGAATATGCTCTTCTTAGTGGGATTAAAGTTTAATAACTCTTGACACAGGCTCTGTAAATAACCTCTTGTGCAGTGCGGGTTTCTGGTTCTGTGCTAGGCAGGGAGGGGAGGCGGAGGCTGGTTGGGCGAGGCTGGTTAGGTGAGGCAGACGGGGAGTGTGGGGCAGGAGACCCAGGCTGGAGCTGGGGAGGCCTGTGTCAGCAGGGCGGTGTGGTAGGTGGAGAGCCGCTCACATGTGTTTCCCTCCAGATAAGGGGCCGAGCTGAATGGGAGCAGGGATAAGATGTGCTGCTATGGTTCTTATTGTGGGTGCCAGCCATTAGATTAGTGGAAATGTAATACCTCTGTAAACCCCTTTCAGTAAGTTTCCCAATGCTAGTCGTTCACTAGGCAGGCTGGGGGGAGACCCGGTCAAGGACATGAGGCTCCCGGCTGCTCTGGCCAGAGTGTGTGTGTGCGTATGTGTGTCTGCGGTGCGTGTGTATGTGTGCACGCATGTTCCCATGCGTGTGTGTCCTATGATACACCCCCCCCCCCACACACACACACTTCCATTGTGAGGTACTACTGCAAGGTGTTCCCAGTGTGAAGCTGCTCGTTAAGTCTCTGTGTCGCTTGTCTCTAAACACTCTGGTCCTTGTCTCGAGTCCTGAGATTCCTGGAGGTAATCGGGGGGGGGGGATGTCTATCTTGGCTTCCTCTCTGTCATTGTCATGATGGCTGTCATGTTTATGGCCCTGTTTAGCCAGTGGGCTATGTAAGGTCAGCCTCTGGAAACATCTCCTGTCTCCACTACTTATTACTGCTGCATGCTGGGATGGCAGCTGTCCATTAGTGCCAGGCACGCTGGTCTGTCATTAGGATTCCTTCCTCCCGTGACACGATGGACTGAACCAGACAGACACCTCTGTCTGGTGACCTCATCCTCTCCACAGCAATCCCAGGAGCAGCAGAAGCCAGTGTTTGTGGAGAGGCCTGATGAAAGCTAGCCTCTGAAGACCGTCCCTGCCACGAGATGCAGACCGAGGCCAGACAACACAGTCCTGTATTGGATTCAGCTGTCACTGGCTCCTTCTGGCAACATCCCAACCAATTAACCTCATTAATTGGCACTGTGGATTGGGCATTGTGGTGTCTGAAATCCTGTTTGTCACATCTTTATCCCTAGCGATGTGTCTTCTACGGAGCTGTGTGTGTGTCTGTCCGTCCATGATTGTACATTCTGTTAGTTTATGCGCTTGCCAGTCCAAGAGTGAGTCTCAGAGTGAAGTCTCTCCATGTCTCTCTGCACACAGGAATGGTTATTTTCCTGGAATGCAGACTTTACATGACTTTCCTCTACAACTACAGACACAGTGATGAATTCTTGTCATTTTCCACTTCGATGGTCTCCCTCATTTTAGGTTTATGAAGCAAATTTGGAACTAATTGCTTTGATTTGGGTCCCGCTTGTAAAACACTACCTGGGGTGACATTCTTCTTTTTCTCACTTCAGGAACCCCCATCTCCCCACCCTCACTACTCTCTCCAAACCCCCACACCTCTATTCCCAACCTCACCCCTCTCTCTCGACCCCCTCTCTCCCACCCCCACCTTTGTGCCTTAGAGAGGAGATCTGTGGGCTGGTCCCCCCTGGCTCAGGACCAGTGGTATAATCTCAGGAGATGGACACACCGGGGAAGCCTTCCTCAGCACTCCATACTCAATCCAGCTGGATGCCATTGTTGTCTCTCAAAGAGCATGTGAGATAGGATTTGGGGCCTTTTCAGTGTGTGTACGTGTGTATGTGTGTGTAACTTCATGATTGCACCACATGAAGCGAGATGTACATTACAGAAACAATTACTGTTGGTGTAGAGGCCCCCAGGGGGCTGACAGGCTGACTCCAGATGGATGATGCTGGGGGGAACAGGGCCTTGGGATGGGATGAGGCTGGATGATTCTGGATATATTTATCTTGTACATGTCTTTTTTTTCTCTTCTTCAATCCTACTGACTGGAGACGTTATCCATGTTTTATTAAATCAATGTTAATGTTGCATTTAGAACCTTTTTATTAGATATTAGATTGTATTGACTATTGGCTGAATTATTTGGATGAAGGCAGGATAGTGCATCAAGTCACCTCAATGCAGTGCGTGCAGCCACCACTAGAGGGCGTGGCTCTGCGGCTCCCTCCTGCAAGGCGCTGCTCCGCTGCCGCGATGGAGAGGCAGTCGAAAGGGAAAGCAGCTATGTCGAGCTGGAGGGAAAGAAAGGGCTCATACAGAAAGAACTATTAATCCTCCCCACATTTAAAGTTTCCCCAAGGACCCTCCTGGTTGGTTTTTCAGTTATTTTCATTAAAAAGCGGTATTGAAACTTTCCCAGCGAGGTCATAGCCAAGATTCCAGTGGAAGAATAGGGTATTTGTTCAACAGTGGTAGGTACAAGAGGAGGACTAGAAGAGTTGACAGACTGAAATATACTGTGTTCTTTACTCTCAGACCTACCTTAGACACCACCTCAATGATCAGGTAATAAATCTGATCTCTGTACCTGTGTGTGAGTGTGCGTGTGTGTGTGTGTAACTGTGAGTACCCTGACCCCTGTGTGTGAGTGTGCGTGTGTGTGTGTGTAACTGTGAGTACCCTGACCCCGACCACACACCTCTCTTTATGACCACTAAGGGACCCTGATAGAAAACCTCCACAATGTCCCTGAGATTTCACTGCAAGGAGACACATATGTAACGATCTCACTGGCTTCCGGGCTGGAAGCTCCTGCATGTGAGAACAGTGAGCATCAGGTGCGATCGGAGCCCGACAGAGACTGCACTTCTACCTGGTGACTCAGGTACACCCAAAACCTGGCCAAGATAATTGCATGAAGAAAAAAAAAAACTGTAAACTATGTTTACAGTTCAACCTTGGAATGAGGAGGGTCCGTGTGTGTTGTGTTGTGGTGTTTGGTCTCTCTTGGGGGTCGAGTTTGGTATAATCTCTCTCTACCCTCCTTGTTCACCAGCATCCATCACGCCACCCGCAGATGAAAACAACACTGTCCTTCACTCCCCCCTCCCTGAGTAAGATGCATGGGCATGTTTTAATACCAGCGTTCTGTGTGTCTTCGTGTGCACGGCACACAACACATTTTCACAACCCAGTGTTCCGTAGGTTAGCGTCTCCATGGAAACTAGGCGGTGTTTAAAGAGAGCCATATATTTACTTAATGCCTCTTGCCCTCATATCTGACGCGGGGCCATTAGTCTCTCGGGGCAAAGACCGACAGATTTACTGCTGCTCTCGCTAGAGCCTAAAAACTCTTAAATGACTTCTCCTCGGTTCCCCCAACCCAGCTCCAATTCACTTGGCCATCTCATCCTCTCCTCCTCTCTTGTTCTGCCCTCCACAATCCTCCTCTTCTCTCTTTTCAAATCCCCCCCCATCCTCTTCTTCCCCTCTCCACGTAACCCTCCTCCCTGGTTATCTCCTTTCCTCTCCTCCTCTAGATATGAATGCTTTCCTGCTTCCAGCCTCAAATATGGCTGCTGTCCATTTGCACAATATTGTTTCAGGGGTGTGGATGATTGTGCTGCTCTCAGCCTCCGCTTCAAGGGGGTTTCAACCCAGCCCCATGAAGGGCTCTCAAGGCCCTCTCAGGCCCGCTCACCCGCTCCAGAGACATGTATCAGATCACACCATTCCACCCTGCTCCGCCTGCTCTCCCTTCCAGCAGCTTTTTTACTGCTTAATTATATCCTCAGGACCGATCAGGCGCCCTCCGCCTTCCTGCCGCAAACTAATCAGCTCCAAAAAATGACTTATTGATCCTGGGGCTTGGCTGGCAGAGGGAGGGGTTGTGTTGGAGTGGGTAATGTTGGGGTGGGGCGGTCTGGACATGGAGGAATGTTCCAACAATCACACACACACACACAAACACACATACGCAACACACACACACTCCTGTTTCTATCACCCAGAATGAATCCATTCAGGGCTAAACATGTTCTTTTAATAAGCTTTCTCTTGGAATGAGAATCACATTAGTGATGATGGTGACTGGGCTGCCTTCAGTAGTAGGGCTTCTCCCCCAGCCAAGCATCCACACGCTGTTCCAGCCTCCTTGTTTAAGATACACAAATTAGAAATGGATTTTTCATACACTCTACATGGCACTTGGCAAGGGGAGTAATATGATCTGTATTGGAATGAGCAAATCATCTGTGGATTGTGAAAGGAATCTGAGTGGATAGTTTTGGAGACTGTGTGAGCAGGGGAAATATGACGCACCGAATATACTGTTAGTACATGCTGTCGTTGGGTGAAAACAGCTCCTCGCTAGAAATATTTGAGTGTGATTAAAAGTGGCCTTTGAGGACATTGTGTGTGTGTGTGTGTGTGTGTGTGTGTGAGAGAGAGAGGTAAAGAGAGCTTACTTAAGGGAGTCAGATGGCTGAGCGGTGAGGGAGTCTGGCTAGTAATCTGAAGGTTGCCAGTTCAATTCCCCGCCGTGCCAAAATGACGTTGTGTCCTTGGGCAAGGCACTTCACCCTACTTGCTTCGGGGGGAATGTCCCTGTACTTACTGTAAGTCGCTCTGGATAAGAGCGTCTGCTAAATGACTAAATGTTAATGTTAAATGTAAATGTTACTGTGTGGGCACAGAAAGGGTGTGAAGAGATGTGTGCTTGTCTCACTGGTGTTGTGGACGCAGCAGCCTCATTCCAGGGAGCATTGATCTGAGGGGGAGATGAATGGATTCATCCCAGTCAGAGAGCAGCAGGCGCGAGGTGGACGGATGATGCACAGAAGTGGGCTTAAGGAAGCCATTAGGGTCAATGGAAGGCATTAATGACTGTAGCCCTGCCAGAGGCTCCACAACCCTCCACCTCACTGGAGGGTCCCCCTTGACTGTCCTGAGGGACGGGGAGAGGAGGGAGGGTAAACTACAAGGCCTGACGGACCCTGTTCACACCCAGCAGGCTCTCAGAGAGAAACAACAGGGCCACAGTGTCACTGCCACACATGATCACAGTGTCATTGCTACACTGCACACATAACATGGCCACACTGTCAGTGCCACACATGATCACAGTGTCATTGCTACACTGCACACATAACATGGCCACACTGTCACTGCCACACATTATCACAGTGTCATTGCTACACTGCACACATAACATGGCCACAGTGTCACTGACACACATGATCACAGTGTCATTGCTACACTGCACACATAACATGGCCACACTGTCACTCCTACTCTCCACACACACACACACACACACACATACACACACACACACACACACCTGCATAGCTGGAAGACCCATAGTCACTATACGTGAATATTACCTCTGCTGCCTGGGGCCTGATGACAGACAGGGTTTGGATGGATCTGGATGGTCCAGACCTGAGGAGTTATGTTATCATAGTGATGCAGATACACAGCGTCATGTTCACATGCACTGCATATGTATATTGATTGCATTTCTTTGGCCGGGAAGAAGTAGACTTTTAACTGAACTAACTGAACAAACTAAACATGTTTACACCTTGGAGCTCCAGCCCGAAGAAACGACTGCAGCAGTGCTGACACAAATGAAACAAGAGCTCGATAAATAATTTACGACAAAATGAGAAGTGGACCTTCTGTTTATCCAATTAAACACCATTAAAAATGAATGACAAATCAATTACTTTGCCGCCAGGCCTTAAACAACATAAACGTGGCATGAAGATATTGTTCTCTCTCAAGCACACACAAATCTGGTGACCAAAAGTATGTGTGTGTGTGTGTGTACATACATTGGGAGGGTTTCTTTGTACGTATGAACTCTTCTTTCCACTCTAGGACATTCAGCACACAGTTTGTACAGTAATGCTGTGTTCTTACACAGTCACAAGTGTGTGTAACTTCTGAATACAGAATACATTTGCATGTGTGCAATATTACGTTACAGCGAAATACATATTTTATTGCAAGGCATTACCATAATCAACAATATAAAGCATTGTATTGGTTGAGCTTGTATTTTTCTACATGTCTGTAAGTAGCCCTTTTTTAGTTCTCTCTCTGTCTCAATCTCTGAGTTTATTTGCCTCTTCTCTTTGTCCTGGTTGTTTAAATCCAATCTAGCCAAACACACGACTCCATTCACATAGCCCCCAGCCGCTTGTACAAACTCATAAAACTAGACATTTCAGCCATATTGATTTCTTTTGCCGAATTGGTTGGAACAGTAGAACGTGCTCCGACACTGTACACTGAAAGGGTTCTCCGCCTCAGGGAACACGCCAGGGTCACCTTGGATGTTGTTTGCTTCACTTTCATTTCAGTTTTTTCTCTCTCCGCCGCCTTTATTTTCTCCCAGTTAATGCGCCTTTCCTAGGTGTTGTAATACTGTCTCCTCATGCTAAACTAGTGTTAGTGGCTGTTCAAAGATTTGTGTGTCGGTATTGTTTATGATACTGTGAGATACTGCACTGTTCTACTGTGCGGTCTTTGTGTGAATTGTCTGCTGTATGCCTGCTAGCCTTTATGGGAGTCTGGTAAAACCATCTGAGTTCCAGCTTTCTCCTCCTAATGTCCCAGTTCAACCTGCACACATATCCGTCACACAATAATGTGATCTGGATCACTGGGTTAAGTACCAACACTGCTGGCCACTCAGATACAAAGGCTTACTCTCATTTATAGAAACAAACTCCAGTGATTACAGCGCCGATAGGCATTTATTTCCCTCAGACTCGATTAGCACTGAGAACAGAGGTATCACTGCTGCAGCTGGCCATCCCCGCTCTCCCAGAGCGCCCTCTCATAGCCACGCCTGCTGCCGCCCTCCATCAGTCTACATACCTGTCGGTGTTGTGAGGGAGTTGTTTTAAACATGCTGATCACTGCATGCACATCACACTTAAGCGTGCTTTACGTCATGTCAACAAGGCTGCGTTGATTGGGTTGGTTATTTTCCTGGAGGAGCCGTTAATGGTTTAACTGGGGGGTTTTCTTTCTTCCTACTGTTGGAGAATGATCTAGAAAACTACCGCTGTCGCAGGAGCACAACCAAAGACGGGCTCCGGCCCAAACTCAGTTCAAAGTGCGAAAGAAAAGAACATGGAAAACGTGTTTTCCCCGTCCTGTGTCTGTGCTTTTCTGCGAGTGGAAGCGAGGCAGGCCAGATGTGTTGTGGCTCCAGAAGAAAGAAGGTCCACCTGATAGAAATAAATAGTCGTGTAGAGGCGTAGAGTCTCTAAAGACAGCCCCGGCTTCTAAATGGCTCAATTTAGCCGCTGCAGGAGCCAGAAGCCACAGCTGGCCGCTGGCCCACAGCACGTTGCCGGGAAAATCAATAGGTAGTTTCAGAACAAGGGGTCTTATTAAAACGGGGTCCTTTTTCTTCAGGTGTTGAGATGACACACTCACAGAGAAATCATTGAAGTGGCCACAAACTGTTCACAGCATCGTATTGTTGCCATTTCTTTTGACCCACATCTCCTCTCTTGGCATACATTATCCCCCCCACCCCCTCTCTCTCACACACACCTCTGCCCCCCTGTGATTCAGGGGATAGTGGAAGGTCTTTTCAGTGGGAATACTGGAATTGCTTTCACTCACAGAAACATCAGACTTCCAGATAAAGCCTGTCAGAGATACAGTAGGAGCAACGAGCTGTGTCTGTCGAAGGGTAAAAACATTCCAATTAGAGTGACCGAAGACCTCATCTAGTATGGCAGAGAAAAGTTCAACATGGGGACAGAAGCGAACAATTGATTTAAACAAAACAATTGATCCTAAACACAGAGTTTCAAGTGAAATGTCTTAGGTGAATGTGTGAGGTGAGAAATATATGGTTCAATATTATCGTATCTATTTAGGAGTAAAATGAACAGACTCCTGGAGGTGCATTACCAGTTTGGATTCTATAGAAATGTAGCCACCCAGAGGTGCTGGCCTCCTAATGTAGAAAACAAATAACCTTTTCACATACATGCTAGACCTCAACGATACATAGTAAAATCACAAGGCTGCATGGTGCTGACACTGTGGTAAAACAAACAAAAACATATATAATGTTGTCAAACCAAGGTCTTTGTCTAGCCACATGTTCACACAATCATTCAGTTATTCTGCTAGTAGAAAATAGTCCACAGTCTGTCTCACGATGGTCATGGATGGCTGGTTGCGGTGTTTTCTACAGCAGTCACTTGACCTCACAGTTCCATTTTATAAAATGAAGTTTTGACATCAGATGTGTGTACATGGGAAATATATCACGGTGAACTAGCCCGAGCACCTTGGCTACGCATTTAAGTTAATGGACCTCTAATGTTGCTGCACAGGCAGGAACAGCCGTGGCTGTTGCCGCCTTGATGACACCTGCATGTCGTCAAGGGAACAGTACAACTCTTTTTATCACCACAGTGACATACAATAGCATATTAATGGAGATTACCTATACCTCTCCTCTTTCAACCCCCTCACTTTCTCTGCCCTTCCCTCTCTCTCTCTGTGTACAATTCATGGTCAGATCATGGATGAATGTGTTCAGCAACCCTGAGGTAAACACTGATATGTGAAAGAGGTTTTTGAGGGAGCGAGTACATGATGAAGGGAGGATTGGAAAGAGCGTGTGCTGTCTTTGAAGCAGCTGCTGATCACCAGATCACCTGATTCTCTCACACACAAACACACTCTCTCTCTCTTTCTGCCCATCTCCTCTCTCTGTCCCTCTCTGTCCCTCTCTCTGTTTCTCTCTCTCTCTTTCTGCCTCTTTTCCTCTCTCTCTCTGCCTCTCTTTCCTTCTGCTGTGCTATGTGACCAGGCTGTGTGTGTTTGCGGCTTGCAGGTTCCGTTGGTCTTAATGACCCAGTGTAGCTAGCTGTGTCAGTATGTGGTGTTAACTCTGACACTGCTGTAATGGCTCCTCTGGGATGCCTGCGGAGAGCTTCTTCAGCACTTATTAATGGAACAAATTGAACAGGTTTCTCATCCTGGGCCTGTAATGAGGGCCCCCCTCCCCTCACTCTCTCGCCTCCCCCCCTCGCCTCCGTCTCCATCCAACCAGTGGGACATTGTTCACCTGTAGTCGGGTCAGGACAGGGGAGCAGTAATTGTACAACTCTGACCCTTTTTTGGTTATTATTTTGTCACGCCAAGATGCTCTTTATTGGACGAAAGGGGGTCCCTCAGGTTGTAAAGTCAGCCCCCCCTTCCACCTCAACCCCTGAACGCAGGCGAGGCCAGGATCAATACACCGCCGTCGTTAAATGGATTTGTCGCTGTGCCGCTTGCTTACGAGGCAACAGTTAGAGGCTAGGCCAGGGTGTGGGCCTGGACCCATGGGGAGATAGTGTCTGGGGCTGATGACTGGGGAGTAAGTATGGGGCTGGGGCTGGGGCAGGAGGCTGGGGGCCGGGGGCTGGGGGCCGGGGGCTGGGGGCCGGGGTGCGAGCCTGGGGCTGCAGCCCATCACCAGAGGGAGGGATGGAAATGTCCGAGGCAGGCTCCAGGACCCTCACTTCATTAGAGCCTGAGGAGACAATGACGATCCATACTGTCTGTGTGATTCCCCCCCAGCTTGCCCCTCCTCCCCCAATCCCTCCTTTAGGGAGGGGAGGGGGGGGCAGGGGGCAGGAGGTATGATTTGTTGGAGGCATTCAGCTGGGAGGGGGAGGTCACAGGTTGGGAGTAACTGTGGTCACTTATTGGCCGAAGTATCCACTTACACCCTGGGATGTCCACTTGTGGGCCTCCATTGTTTTATTGGCGGACCAGTGGTCATAGTAGAGTTTAACCCTGAAAGTACAACTGGGAGATCTTTCACTCTCCTGTTCCTCCTGGTACCAGAGAGGAGAGGTCGTAGAGGGGCTTCAGCTGGAACGGGCTTGTTCCGCTGACACACTGGGGGCACACTTTCATCATAATTGTTTAAATATATATATATATTTTATAATGCCCGATGTGTGTGTGTGTGCAGGAGTGGATTCCTGTTCAGCACTTTATTTGTGAGCGTGTGTGTTTGCGTGCGTGTGTGTGTGTGTGACCTCTAGCTATGGGGTATCAAACAGGCAGCACTGGAACAATTAGGGGAGCCCCCGGGGCAACCTATGTGTCCCAAGTGATTATCCAGCTGTCTCTCCCCCAGGGAGGGGTCACAGTGACCCTGGCCTGACACGCCGGGCTGGGTGCCCCACTGTGTCCTCTGGGGTTCACTGCAAACAAGGGCTCTCTATCACCCCTCGTCCGTAAGGAGTCAGGCCTCTCTGAAACACCCACATTGCTTGTCCATTCATCCCAAACCAGTGAGCCTAGCATCGTGCAGCTCTTAGCATGCAAGGGAACAACTCCACGCCTCCTGGCTCCTAGGTGAAGGACATACTAGACAGTGTAATGTGCCGAGGTGAATGTCATTTCCCTGGTCATGATTAGAGGCCCATCTACAGCTGACTGGAGAGAGGGGGGTGGGGGTGGGGGGTGGGAGTGGGGTTCTGGGATTGGGAGGAGGAGTGCGGCGGCAGTAATAGTTTTCCTTCTGGGCTGTGCTCCAGAATCCGGTGCGTGTATGAGAGGGTAATGGAGCAGGCGTCCTGAGAAGCACTCCTCCTCCCAGCAGCGGGAGAAACAGCCACTCAGCAGGAACAAACACGAGGAACTCTAGATGAGATCCACAGATATCCTGGAGTGTTCCAGCATTGTGTTCATTTCACCGATAGAAAAGACATGATTTTAAAATGGGAACATCGGAGATATGTTATTGCTCGATTTAAAAGCATATCTGTCATTACGTTTTATAATACCTGAGGGATAATATCTTTCATTTTTCGTTTTTTAAAGAGAGGGGAGAGGTGGGATTTTGTCGGTCTGTTTGCTTGGCAGGCTGGTTGTCAGCCTGTCTGCTGGCAGGCTGCTTGGCTTCTCTTCTCTACCAGATCGTATTTTAAACAGTCTCTGATCCCAGCAGCATGTTCTAGAGCAGTACAAAGTGAAGGAGAACCTCTATATTGTGGGTTGAATAAGTCAACATCATGAATATTCATCAGAGACATTATTATACCATACAACAATTATCCAAATAGCTGCATACATAGATGTGGTGGGTCTGATCTGACGCAGGTATTATGGAACTGGAAGCTTCCAGAAGGGTGAGTTTGAGGGAGATAACCTGAACAAACACGCCGTCAGTGATAAATGAAGGGGTTGTGAAAAATGGAGCACTGGAAATGGTTTGTTGTCATTTCATTTTAATAGTTGTTTATGAACTAGCCGAGCAGGATAACATCAACATCTCACTATCACTCCAAGCCTCCACCAGAAAACACGTGGTTGTCAACAATTAAGCCCCTGTTGTGATTACTCTGGAATGCTGTGGAGAAACCCAAGTCCCCCAAACGGCACCATAAAAAGACAGCTCTGTAATCCATATGTATACTGTTTCCCATCCTCTCCTCCCTTCACCTCCACTCCCCCTCCACTCTGCTTTGAAGAGTTCTGCACATACTGTAGGTCTGAGTGACTGTGTCTTATTTATGCCTGGTTCCTGTCAGGGCCTTGACCCCCAGTCCAGTCAGGGAAGTCAGTCAGGCCTGACAGGGGCCGAGTGGGCCTGAGAGGGTTTGAGTGGGGCTTCAAGAGACTAAAGGCCTGCTGGTTAGCTGTCCAACTCCCAGAGACATCCAGGGGGGCAGTGGGACATGCAGAGAAGCCTACTAATGATGCCTGTTAGCAGGGGCTGTGGAGGAGGATTGGAGAGGAAGGATGGTGTCCAGACTGATAAGAAGAGGGGAATGGGGAGAGATGTTTGAGAGGCTCTTGTCCTCCCTCTCTCCTGCCCTCCTATCTCGGTCTCGTCACAGCTCAAGTATTTACTCCTCACTCATTAGTGGTGGCTGACTATCACTCACTGGGCCGGACTGCTTGGCCTGGCCTGTCATGACAACAGCTCTCACTCTGTTATCTAGGCTGGGGGTGTGGGGGAGGCACAAACATACACACTCACACTCACACACACACACACACACACACACACACACACACAGATAAAGACGTTCTGCCGAGGAAGAGCAGCCTAGATAATGAGCAGAACCTTCTAGGACTGGAGAAGAGCCCTCTTTTATCCGTCAGAGAGGGGAACTCCGGGAGAGACAGGACTGCTGTTAAAAAGAGGCAGCTGGAGAGGGGGTGAAAGTGGAAGGCAGAGAAGAGAGTGTGTTGGGTGGAGAGAAAAAATGGGAGGGAAGGTTTCTGGAAATCTTTATCTTTTTTTTTCTTTTTTTTTTTACAGCAGGCAGAGGTGCGGTGGAGGAGAGGAGGGGGGGGGGGGGGGCACACTCCCAGGGGCACATTCCCAGGATACCCAAGGACAGACTCTGGCTGCAACCTACCTGGGGGATTCCTCTGCACACAGGTGTTATTAATGTCCCAGCATCCTGCAGGCACTAGCCCAGCCTAGCCCAACCGAGCCCAGCCCAGTCTAACCCATCTCAGCCCAGCCCAGCTTCCAACTAAGACATGTCTGGGGTTTGTATTAAAGGCTACGGCACATTTGACAGCACAGAGAGGGAAAGCCCAGGGTTATTTTTGGAGCAGAGGGTTGTGTGGAGAGTGACAGCCAGACTGTTAGCTGAGGACCGTCTGCTCCAAGCAGAGATTGACGAGGAACTCCAATGGCATGACGTCCAAATGCACAGTTCTGCCTGGATGTGGGAACTCTGAGAGCGAGCCGCTCACACTGATGTTAGACGGACGGGGTACATGACCTATGGCTACTGACGGTGTCAACCCTCATGCATCAACTCTGTTTTAATAATATAGCCAAGCGCTCCTCTGCTCTCCTCACAGTAGCTCTCCTCAACCCTCCAGGAAGCTCAGCGTCCACAGTTGGAGAAGAAAACGGTCTATCGTAAATCAGGAGGATCTTCCCGGTCTGTCCGTCTGTTTCAAGTGTGCTTCCTCAGCCAGACTGGGCTGTAAATCCCAACGAGAGCAGGAGAAAAACACTTAGGGAGTTTTCTGCTCGTGGGGGTGCGAAGCTAGTGAAGAAGAGGCTGGAGAAGAGCCAATGGATCTGGACCTGGACTCGGGGCTCGAACCTCAAGTTATCTCTCAGACGGCTCGTGTGTTTAAACTCACACTTCTCACCCGTGTGACATCACCGCGCGCGGCTCGGTGGCTGCCCACCTCAGCGGAACGGCGTCTAACCTTCCTTCCTTCGCGTCCTGTCAATCTGTCACATGCCTCCAATACCTCCTCCTGTCATTGTCAATCCGTCCGTCTGTCCAGATCCTGGCGGTGAGACTCGGACAGCCCAGTGCATGTGCACTGGTTTGGCAGTGGCTCCCTAGCTCCTCCATATGGGTTCAGGTGAAGGCAGATGTGTTGACGTTGTCTCCTGGTATCCTCTTGAAACGGAGGCGCTTACAGATCTCTCTGTCTCACTGTTGGCTCTGTGTTTGATTTAAAACACAGGCCGACATGAGAGGCAGGCCTGGTGGAGGCCAGGTGAATCGCTCCATGTGCGTTTGTGTCAGTCTGAGCTGGATAATGCTGTAATGGGGCCCTTGTCCTGGGGCTGGGAAGACTGCTCTAACTACCGGGGTCTACCTCAACACTGAGGGAAGAGCTTTACCGAACCATACATCATGGCGAGAGTTCATGCCTTCCTCAGCATCATTGGGTATTGGATTCCATGTGCAGTGTGTATTACAGAGGGCTGGGAAGAGGACACACATATACATAGATCCTTTTACATCTTAGGAGGGAATCGCTTGAACCTGCTAAATAAGGAAATCATATTTCATGTTTGTGTGTGTGAGTGTATATTATCGTCCAGGATGGAGCAGAGCACAGCTTAATATCCATGTGTGACAGGGAGGCCCATTAATAAGGCTGTGATCGGGGCCCAGTGACAGGAGTGCTGACAGAGGAGGATCTGAGGGAACAATCATGCCCTGCTGGAGGGGAGGGGGGGCTGCAGGTACAGCTTCCTGCCTCCCCCCAGGTGTTACTGATGCTGGGGGGGGGGGGGGGGCGGTGCTCGTACTGACATCTACATTAATCACCCAAGCACACACGCACGCCTACCCCCCTGCCCCCATCCCCCCACACAGTTGCCCAAGCTTAGAAAGGGGAGACTCAGCCATGAACGCTGTCCGGCCAAAAGCTCCCTGAATACCACTCCCCTCTGATCATGAGTGATGTTGCTACCTGAACCTCTGACCCACCACACAATTAAAAACACTTTCCTCATGGTCCCCCTCTCCACCCCTCCCAACTCTCCTCCCTCCCTCAACCCCCTGTTAAGGAGGGAAAGCCAACTATTCGTCACTGCCTGCCAACCGAATACATTTTTCACCCTCTGCGTTGGACTCACTGGCTTTGCATTAAATATACATCTCGCATGCATGTGATTAAGATACATGTGTGTGTGCTATCCTAGATGGTTCTTAAACAGTCCCCTCTAGACATGCCCATGACCAGTTCCATTTACTTCTCTGAGAGCTCAACCACTGAATAAAATCTCCCATCATTAGCAGTTGTAATTACACAACCTGCTAATGGAGGTCTGTGGTGTCTCCAAAGTATATACCAAATGACACGCTCGAACACTTTCCCAATGCATGTTGTGCTTGTCTAGCCTGGGTGTAGACTTCAGGAAGATATTAAATCATAATGCAGAGATTAGAAGGTATTGAACATAATTTATGGGTGAACCCAAGGTCATTGTTCATATCAGAGGACTTTGAGCATAAACTTGATCAAATCAAGTCAACGTAATTTTGAAAAATCTCTGTGGACATATAACTTAGACTGAGGTCAGACTGAACACCCTTAGTAATGACTGGGGCTCAGCTTTACCCAGAATTCCTCCTCCAGTCTCCAGATGGTCCAGTGGCTACCACCAGGAACATGTTAGATTCGTTATTAGCTCTGATCCGGTTAAAGACACAGAATGGTCCAAATAAGTTGACAGTTATTGAGGTGTGATTTGTTTAGGTGGAACTAATCGGTCCATGGGAGCATGTGGTGGGTGTTTGCAGTCACAACACACCGACAGGAGAAGAAAAGGAGAATGTGTCATCTGGAGAGTGTGCTAGAGTGTGCTATTTCGCTTATAATAGTGCAATATGTTGTTCAGTGCAGTGCCAGCTCTGTTTATGTGCAGCTGGATAGTGAAGAGAAATGACTCATTCCTGGAACCCCTATCATTTCTGTACCTTTGACAAAGGAAGTTGATTAAAAATGTGGACATTCCACCTTCAGGGGAACGCTGGATAAGCTCATACCCTCGTACCTATAACTTCTCCCAGCCTGGCTTAGCCCTGCTGTCTCAGTCTGGAGTAACAAGACCAGCCCAGAGTAAACATTCCCCTTGTTTTAATTAAAATAAATCCACTTTCAGCCAATATTTAGAGCCCTGGGGAGTCATCCATTTTTTGGAGAAACAGATATACAGTGATCAGATAGCTGTAGAAAAGCAGAATTAGAATCCTTACTTCTCCATCAATACAGCCATACCACATAGCTACCTTTTACACTTTCATTAGCTATTATTCACCCCTAACAGCAATACTGTTGAGACTATATAATTGTGTGTGTGTGTGTGTGCTTTTGTCTTTGTCAATTTAAGCCTAGGACACAGTAGAGCAGGGGAAGCCCTGTGAATTTGCATGCAGCTCACAAACATATTCAGATATGAAGACAAATCACTGCGTAGATGGTTGACAGCACTGCCTGCTATGGGAGTAGAACAGCACACTTACAACAAGTCTCTGTTCCACACAAAGCCGTCATAAGGCAAGCTCGAACATGAAGCTTGACAAACAAACAAAGCAAAAAAGGCCATGTTGTAGAAGCTATTATTAAAGGCAGCAGAATAGTTCCGCACCCAGAGTAGCAGTATGACTGCATCTCGTTGTGTGTGAGCTAAGGTTGGGCTGTTTCATGACTAGTGGCTGTGGGGATTTTGTGAGATTGGGAACGTTTGTGTTTGAAGTGGAAGCATTTGAAAAAGGGGCATTCCACCCGTTGTGTTTTTCTGTTGACCACCCTGAAGTACAGGTTCAAACACAAGTCTACCAACGACATATATCTACATGTTCATTTCGGTTCCATATTTTACTTACTTCATTTTAATTTTTAGCCTCCCAAATAATAATGACAGCTTGAATTTCGCAACTAAGCCCCAGAAGAAAATAACTAGGGATATAACATGACGTTTTTGTTGTTACCCTCTGAATAACCATGTCTGTATTATACTTGCCAGAGTTTTAATATTTCATCGCAGTGTTCATGAAATGTTTATTTAGTTGGAACGTACATGCCGAATACCGGGGCCATCAGGTTGTCACCAATGGTACCAGTAGGGGGCGCTCGGAGCTCACTCTTTTTCGGTTTCTTTTTCATTATAGCCCACGCTTTTTGGTCAGCGCAGCGGTGGGTTGACTGTAGTGGCTCCGCTGTTCCTGTGTCGGCACACAGTCTTACTGCTGCTCCCTGGGTATACTGCCTCACCCTATAGCTATTGCAGTCAGCTTAACCCACATTTCTATGTCGATTATGAATGAAATGTATTGATACTGATAGAGGTACATGGAGTAGGCTATGAGTTTGTATTTGTGTAGCCCTAAACCTTTTGTGGTCTACCCCATACTGTATACAGCCTATGTATTTGGGAAAGATATCTCTCTATCTATATTTTGAGGTGATAAACATCGTTGAAATGTTATGCGGATTGTCGGGCCTAAAAAATAATTGATCTTGGTTAATTCATTTTCGATCTACATTTTTTTGTGGACGGTTATGTCATTTCCAACTGGCTATTTACGTTCCAGCGCTGTTATCTATCTTCCAATAGCCTACTCTGCGTCTTTAATGTGTGTGCAGGCCGCGCAAACAGCTGACTAATGGTGCAATCATTCCACCAGTGCCGCAAATTGTGCCATCAAACATAAATGACAAAGAATTACCTATAGATTCTTCTACCCCACACTTTCATTTTACTGTCAATGCTCAGGTTGGAAAGACAACTAAAAGAATCAAGTGCCTACTGGAATAAAAAAGTAAGGCGTCAAAAACACGCAAAATCAAACTCCCAGATATTCCAGGCGGGTATTCATTAATTAATTAATTCAGTCATTCTGGGGTTTAGACGAAACCGCCTAAGCAGGTGAGTATGTTAGGGAATATGTTTTCCTTCTAAATGAAACATTTCACCAGTGTGAAAGGACATCACAAGTGGCCGAAGACGACCCATGGGCACAGGTCCACATCGTTTAAACTTCGCTGGCAGAAATAACAATATACGCACTCACGAACCTTTCCCTTCTTCTCAACCATGTCCTGTCATCTCGCTCCCTCCCTTCTCGCCTCTCTCCTCCCCCTTCGGATTCTTGCTAGGAATGAGAGTCTCAGTTGGGGCTGCGGCTGTGCGGAGTGCGCATAGACCATGGACTCCTAGTGGTAGCGCTGATGAGACCTAGAGAGTGGATACGCTGTTGAACTGAATACTGCAACATCTACTTGACTGTATATTGAGTGCAGGCTAAGCACATGGGATATCGGGGAGTGGGTGGTTCCCTTTCATATAACCATTTATTTCTTTATTGAGGTGAAAGAAGCTGTAGAGTTTGTGTAGAACATAAAAAAATATCGTTGAGGAACTGTGGAGACAACGGTGAAGATTCTCAAGGTGCGCGAGACGCGTCTCAAGGAGACGACAGCCAGACCGCAACTCCAAATGCGAGAAAGGGCTAATGTGTTCCGCCAACATTATTTGAATATCTGCTTTCATGTAGAGTATACTATTTTGGATATATTTAAAAAACAAAAATTACTTGTGCGAGTTAACTCAAGGGACCGCAGCTGGAATATCACTGAGGATTGCCAGTGACTGATTTGGTTCTTGGCGAATTGGGATGAGTCTATCCCGGGCTCGAATGAGCTGTCTAAAATGAATCCTTTCAATTCCTGGACATTGCAACTGGCTTTAGTCAGTAACTAGGACTTATATATTTACTACGACAAAACGAGGAATAGAATTTGCCACCATTTGGACTTCGTTCTCTGGTTAAATCTGGAATTTGCGTGCAGACCGTGGATGTTTAATATGCTAGTATGGGTCCACTAGCGTTCATCCTTGTTGGTGGATTATTGTACTTACAAGTTGATGGTAAGTTATTTGAAATGTTGGCCTACTTCACATATATTCATGCTGACTTTTTGCTTGTGTTTATTTTTCTAAATCATGATCATGTCACATGAGCTGGTTAGGGTTCTATATTTTGAACCACTTGTGACATATTCTAACAGAGGCAGCTACATGCTACGTGGATGAGAATTGAGAGACCTTTCAACTTTCCGATTTATTTGGCAGGCTATATAAATAAGTCTTATTTTGGAACTTCTGCTTATATTCGTTTGGTAATGACCCAATGTTTTTTGAGGTCCCATATTTCTTACAGCCATCTTTTTAGGACCGTCAAAGCTGTTCTGTTAGGCACTTCTCTGTTCATAAACAGTAGCGCGGTATTGCTCTCGTTGCGGATGGAATCTTGCCCTTTGACACCTGCTGTTTCTATGGAACCTGCCACTGTCAACTTACACAGGTCACGATATGTTGATCCAATGGGGATTAATAGCAATCAATACCCAAAGAAAAAGTGAGAGAAAAATGAGAAACGCAAACAATTGGAATCATACTGCAGGTGTATTAGTCTACTCAATGGGTGTTAAATATCCGATACAGTTTGTCTAGTATAACCTATATTAATTCAATGTATCATGTTCAGAATTCCAAGAACTGCAAATGCAATTGTATACTGTAAGTCCATCCAATAGAAAAAATACAACTATTTTATTTCTTACATCAGCAAATAATTTGTGTTACAAGTCTGGTCTGGTGTAGCCTATTTGATATTTGTAGTGGTTGTCAATATGTCAAGACTGGCTTAGTAAATCAGAATCAGAATCAGAATGGGATTTATTCGCCATGAAAGTTTGCACAGACAAGGAATTTGCTTTGGCAGGAAGGTGCATACAATAAACATATACCTAAAATTTAAATATGTGGACTATCTATACTAAGGGTACATAAACTAGCAGAGGGGAGGGGGAGGAGAGGAGAGGGGAGGAGAAGAGAGGGGAGGAGAGGAGAGGGGGAGGAGAGGAGACGGGGAGCATGTGGGAGCAGTCTGGAACCATTGGACCAGACAGAACCCAGCATATATCCTCACGTTTCTTTGATCAAGTTTTAATGATGAATCTGCTTAAAATGCTTTATTTTTTATTTTTAAGATTCATAAAATATAATTGCTTTAGCTGGCGGACTCAAAATCAGGCTGCTTCCTCACCCAATCTAAAATAGAGTGCCAAGTCAGCACCATTTTTACAATCTTCCAAGTCTTCCTGGGAATCACTGGATGACCAGCAAGCTAGTTTAATGGATGAATTAAAACAGCCTAAACTGCAGAGAAATGTGATGGTGATCATAAATCTGCTGCAGAGAACAGGCCAGCTGACAGGCTAATACACTCGCCATATAATCGGGCCTGTATGGAGAGGTGCTGGTGAGAGGAGTGAACACAGACACACTCAGTGTGCGTCCTCCTCTCCAACCCTACATTTCAAACATAGCAAGTCACACTTACTCAGGTCTCTCTTAGGTTTGTCTGATTAGCAAATGTTTGTGGTGTGTGAATGTCGTTAAAAAACGTGTGGATATGAGGAAATGTTTTCCCTGTAGCAGTGTTTGAAGAGGGCCACTGCCTTTAGTTGAACACTTAAACATTAGTTATGTCAACACCAGCAGTGTCATAAGAAATGACACACCTCACTGTTTGCTTTCTGTTGGGAGATTCTTGCTTTTATTTGTAGAGGGCAGGGTTGAACATGGCTTCCTGGCCCTCCCTCTGCCTAGCTGCTGCCTTTGTCTGTTCCCTGCTCATTCTTGGCTTCCTAAGTCCTTTGGTGTCATGTCTTTAGCAGTCCCCCCGTTAGAGTCTACCAGTCTAGTCTCCTTTCAGTAGTCTCTATCTGCTCTCTTTTTCTCTGTCTTTGTCCATTCGGCCTTTCCCCCCTTTCCTGTCTTCTTCCACTTTCTCTGTATAACCCAACCCACTGGTTGCTAAGCGCTGGCTGAAGGCATGGCGGTCCGGCCGGAGCAGGCAGAGGGCTCCATCTCCCAGGGAGCCGGGAATCACTCCTCCAAACAGCCTGCCCCCCCCCTCCACTCCTCCCCTCCTTCCCCTCTCGTCTCCTCCTCCTTCTCTCATCCACTCTCCCCCTCTCCTCCCCTCCCTCACCTCGTCCACCTCTCTATCTCCGCCTCCCCCTCTCCTCTCCTCCCCCTCTCCTCTCCTCTCCTCCCCTCTCTTCTCCTCCCCTCTCCTCTCCTCCCCCTCCCCTCCCCTCTCCTCTCCTCTCCTCTCCTCTCCCCTCCCTCCCTCCCTCCCTCCCTCCCTCCCTCCGTCCCTCCGTCCCTCCGTCCCTCCGTCCCTCCCTCCCCTCCCCTCTCCTCTCCTCTCCTCTCCTCTCCTCTCCTCTCCTCTCCCCTCCCCTCCCCTCCCCTCCCCTCCCCTCCCCTCCCCTCTCCTCCCCCTCTCCTTTCCTCTCCTCTCCTCTCCTCCCCTCCCCTCCCCTCCCCTCCCCTCCCCTCCCCTCTCCTCCCCCTCTCCTCTCCTGTCCTCTCCTCCCCACCCTGCCACCTATCACCCGGCCATTCAGCAGTAATCTGAGGGTCCTTGGGATGGGAGGAACCGCCTGTAAGGGTCCACTTAGGCAGACAAAAAGGACCGGAGCTGCATTCCCTGGCCAACACAGGCAACAAAGCCTGGTCTGGAGAATGGCATCAGCCCTGCTTAGTGTCCTGTGATTAATAGGGCTACTGTGGTGACTGCAGGGTAGATGATACAGCTGCGAGAAGGAGAGTGACGGGGGTGGGGAATCAGGAATGCCACCAGGCAGGAAGAGTGCCTTCGAGAGAGAGAGCCACAGAGACAGAGCGCTGACACGGCCGTCGGGATTCTCGAGACGAACGGAGAAAGAAAGCGCCGTCAAAGGGAGTTCAGTTCCAGATGAATGTTGTGGTGAGGACACACGAGCGAGACAGAGCGGAGCTGGGACACTTCCTGGTTAGAGTGAGCAGCTGTCTCTGGTCTGTTTGTGATGGCGTCGGAGGGTGGGAGGGTACACGTTCTTTGTGTAGCAGAAATAGACCAAGTTTGTGTATTGTGGACATACACCATTGACCCTGTGCTATTCTGAGGACCTCCTCATACTTGTGTCTGGTCCTGGAGCTTGTGGTGTGGCAGGAGGTGTGGTGTTGGTACGTGATGCCCAGGCCCAGACTCACCGAGTGGGCAAGGTGATGGTCACGCCCATGGGTGCCATTTTGCCCAGTGGAGAGCTGCTTCCCCTACAGGGCTGGGGTTTCACAGTAGCTGAGTCAGGGATAACATAACCCTCCAAAATGCTTGCCTAAATGTGTGTGTGTGTCATTGTAGACCGTACGTGGAGGAGACTGGGGAATATCGAGAGATTTGAGTTTCTTTGCGAGGTTGTTTGAAACACAGGATGTGGCCTGTTTCCAGTGTTGCGTTGAGGGGCCCTGATGACTGAGATCATGACCATCACATTGATGAACTTGAACAAGGCTAAACGCTTGGCCGTAATGGAAAGTAAGCCCAGATGAAAAAACAGTGTACGTGAAAGATGAAGCAGGCCGAGGTCACTGTGTAATGTCTCCTCCAAATGTGATTGTTCTGCATGACTTGGCAGCATTTAAGCGGCGTGACTGTAATTGAGGTTCATTTGCAGAATCAGGCTTCAGTAATGACGAGCCTTCAGCTGAGATCTCCAGGCAGCAGCGCTGCAGTGTCTGCCTCTCTGTCATCACTGGCTCTGGGTCTGGTTCACCACAGCACACTGCTCACAAAGGCACCAAACTAATCCACACACACATTGTTTACTCTCTGATTCCTATGAATCAGAGAGTAAACAATGTGTGTGTGGATTAGTTTGGTGAGAGGAGAGGATTGACAGAGAGAAAGTGAAAGACAGAGGGAGATCAGGAAGACTTGAGAGAAGGAATGACGTGTGTGTGTGTGTGTGTGTGTGTAACGAGGCTGGATGGCGTCAGGTTACAGGTCAGACTCACGGCGTTGTGTGTGATGAGTGTTGCTCAGCAGTGACACTCTGCTGTCAGACCCTTGTGATGGTTCAGCTGCTGGTCCTTGCTACACTGCAGATCAGGTTCCTGCTGGCTGATGTCCACACACCCTCCTGGGCACCGGGGCCTGACCACTGGTCTGCTCGACAAGCTTCAATTTCAATTCAATTTTATTGAGAATCAACTCGCAGTGCACAATGTGTCGAGCATGTACCACTGAATTGTGTTGATTTTACACAGATTACTACAGTACATATTAAAATCAAACAGTGATAACTAAATTCACAAGTACATAGATATGGGCAGACTCAATATGAAGACAATATAAAGATAATATACACATACAAGTACCAGATCTGACACCTTTAAACTGAAACTATTGTGTCGCTCCGATCCAGAAAGCTGGTTAAACTTCATATTGTGTTGCTCTGATCCAGAAGGCTGGTTAAGGTTCGTATTATGCTTGGGAGTTATTTGAAGCCCATGCCATCTGTAGGTATCACACATGGATGAGTGCTCTGTCACAAGGGTAGAACTCATGCTAGATAATACCACTTTACCTTATTTTACCTCCGCTCTGCCAGGGCCCAGCCAAGCATAGACTACCTCTGACATTTACCATGGAGAGACACACACACACGCACACACACATGCACACACACATGCACACACACATGCACATAGAGAGAGAGAGAGAGAGAGTGAGATAATGCCTCATTGTTTTTGTCCTCAGAGTGAAAGACAAATATTCTGAGAGGAATACAAATATGTTGACAGGAAGATTATGCTTGTTATTGTTATATTTTCAGGTGGCATTAACATTAGCTATAATGAATTTATAAGGAATGAAAGATGACAGCATGTCATAAAAAAACAGTACCATAAATACAGATTCCCACGCAGTCTCTCTCTCTTTTGCAGTGTTTCTGTCTCACTCTCTGTTCTACTGCACACACACTCCATCTTGCCCCCCCCCCCCACCTTTCCCCATCAGAGATCTTTCTGCTGTTTGAATTCCTCCCTCATAGATGTACACACACAGAGAGTGGGGGTGGGGCACACCTGCGATGCTCGTGCTCTGAGCCAGGGGCTAAGGCTGGAAGGGGAGGGGGGGGCAGGGGGGCTGACATGACTAATTGAGCATGAAGGCTGTACAGTGCAGGGAGAGAGGCCAACCTCCTCACCTGTCTTACACACCTGTACCTGCAGACACCACACCTGTGCATTCACACACACACACAGACACACACACACACACACATAGTTTCTCTCCCTGCTTTTGTTTCCCTGTTGCCCAAACAGATGATGACTAGCTGGAGAAAGGCATGTTGATATGATCCCCTTGAATGTGGCTGTGTTCTAAGTGACCTGCATGGCCCTACAGTGACCTCACTAACTGGATCTGGCTTTGATAGTGACACGGGGTGACTGTGCTTGCTCCTCCGACCTGCATCCATACCTTGAAGTGCAACGTAACGTTTCATGTGTACAAACCCACTATTTGATTTAGTAACAATTGCGTTGCTGGTGATGAATAATTATTGAGTCAGCACAAAACAAAAGCCCTTTAAAGTGAAGTGTTTGTGGGGTGTTGTAGGGGCGGGGTTAAGTGTCTCAGCAGTATCTTAAAGGGAGCTCAGGGCTGGTGATGAAAATGCATGAGTTGTCCAGCCTAAGACAGAATGAGAGGCCCACACTCAAACACATACATCCCTCAGCGCTGAAGAGCAGGAACGTTGAACCAGCCTCCAGTTCCAGCATCTCCATCCCCGGCCCTGACCCAGTGTTCCTCCTGTCCACGGAGGAACCACGATCACTCTGGAGTTGTGGTTAGGGTTCACACTATGTGACATTAATGCGCGTAGGATTCCATTGCTTTGTGTTTGGCAGTGATTGAGTTCTTCATCCACTCTCCCCCTTGACCTCTGCACTTCAACCAAACCCAAGATGTCTACTGAAATAGGGATTTAATAACTCTCATTTGGGCTTCAGATACGCCCTGGGTGATCAAACCCAAACAGAGGAACACTGGTCTGTATTAGCCTCAGCGTATCACCTGGGCGCTGTGTTTCTCCAGGCTGCCCCGGGTCATGACTCCATGGTCCTGGCTGGAGCCCTGAGGTTCTGACGGGCCTCATTGACATGCGGGGGGGGGGAGGGGAGGGGGGCTGTGGGTTCCCCTCCGACCGGGGGCCCGCGGTGCTCCTCCAATTATCCACTCATCTCTCACCACTGTGTATCACAGACACCTGAAGGCCCTCCAGCCGGCCGCCCCCTCCGCCCCTCATTTCTAAAGCAATAAAGCCGGTATTTATTTCTCCCTATTCAGTTTGCTGTGCTGCTCAGCGATGCAGGTGGAGAGTAAAGAGATTACAATGCTTGAGGGAGAATCAATCACTGCCATTCATGGCAGGGCTCCTCTCCTGGGTAGGGGGCTCTTTAGAGGGGCAGGGAAGGACAGAACAGGCTGAACACTCTCGAGCCCACCTGCTCTGCCAGGCTGATGCAGGCACACACCCACATTTACATGGCGTGCACACGCACCCATCACGCAGACATCACACAGACATCACGCACCCATCACGCCCACACGCAAGCACGTATGCAGCGACCTGCCACACACACGGTACATGTTGTAAATGTGGGTGACAAATGAGGAGGCACACATTGTGTGTGACTGTGTGTGTGTGTGTGTGGCTATCCAGCAGCTTCCAAAGAAATTGCCAGGCTCTGGATCTACCGAGTCTCCACAGGAGAGAAAGTGTATGAGGTGTGTGTGTGTGGGGGGGGGGGGGGGGGGGGGGGGGAGGGTGTTGGAGAAGGACGTGGGGGGGGGGGGTTGGGGGGGGTAGAGGCTTCACACTTGAGTGGGCCTGGCATTGGAAATCATTTGATATGCATCACAGTCCAGTGTCCCCACCAGTGGCCTGACAGCCCCACAGAGAACAAGGCTGAATACCTCACACTCATCAGCACAGAGAGAGACAGGGAGAGACAGGGAGAGAGACAGAGGCAGAGACAGAGAGACAGATACAGGAATATAGACAGAGGCAGAGACAGGGATAGAGACAGACGCAGAAACAGAGAGACAGAGAGAGGAATATAGACAGAGGCAGAGACAGGGATAGAGGCAGAGACAGGGAGAGACAGGTAGAGAGACAGAGAGACAGAGACAGGAATATATACAGAGGCAGAGACAGGGATAGAGACAGAGGCAGAGACAGGGATAGAGGCAGAGACAGGGATAGAGACAGGGAGAGAGACTGAGAGACAGAGACAGGAATATATACAGAGGCAGAGACAGGGATAGAGACAGAGGCAGAGACAGGGAGAGAGACAGAGGCAGACTCAAGCAGAGGGAGAAAGAGAGCAAATATTTAAATACTTGATCTACGTAAGGGGTAAAGAGAGGCAGAAAACCTCTGTCAGAGTGGAATTGAATTGGATCTGGGCTGGTACTGGAACGGCCCTGTCCTCTGTGTTGTCTGGGCGTAGCTGGGTGTGGCTCAGGGGAGGAAGAGAGAGGAGCAGTGAGGTGGAACACAGCTCAGCATGTCAGCTGCTCCTGCAGATGATGGAGCTGGACTCTGTTCTGCACCTGTGTGTGTGTGTGTGTGTGTACTCTTTTTCTCCTTCTGCTTCATTAGGATGTGCTCCTATTCCAGTGTGGCTGGCTGGTTGGCTGGTTGGTTGGCTGGTTGGCTGGTTGGTGGGCTGGTTGGTTGGCTGGTTGGTCGGCACTCACCAGTGACGGGCTGCATACCAGTGGAGGTAGCAGGTCGCCCCCAGTGACAGCCCAGTGTTTCCCCAGAGATGAGTGGTGAATATGGGGGTGTGCTACAGCGCCCCTCGGGGGGGACAGAACCCCCCCCCCCCCCACACACACACACACACACACACGCAGGTGATAGAGACAGGGGCAGCCAGTCACTTCTAATATAAAGATATATGACACTTCTTGCTGCACCAGCTCTGCACATCCTACCTGTTTGTGGACGTAGATGGAATCACAGGGCCTCAGAATCATATTCCAGTCCTGGGCTGCCTCTTGGTTTTCCGTCATGTTTTATGGTGCTTCGGTGACTGGGGCCCTCGCTTGGTTCTGAGGTTGCCCTTGGTTACCTGTAGTCCGCACGCACATGTCTGCCGGCAGCATAAGTGATCTCTCTTCGGGGAGCCCTTCCTTTCATGCTCGAGAGGAGACTGGGGCATCTATTGATTTGGCATGGTGGGCTCCGATTTCTCCCGGGAGCGAATAAAAATAATTACAAAAAGATCATCAAAGGGCCG
>NC_085028.1:13145945-13186865 GCF_963692335.1 Osmerus eperlanus
GGCACAGCTGTGATTGTGCTGTGCAGATCAGAGTGTGTGCTGGGGCTCTGGGAGTCTGGATAAGATGAACAAGCAATAACTTGTGCTGTGAGTCCTCTTACCCAGAACAAATCAAGGTTTCTAGTAACTTCTAAGAGTTAGTCCTCCAACCACACGTTCCTTTTCCCTCACGAGATCAAACTATTTGCAGAGACTGACACGAAGACTGGCACATAGACTGGCACATAGACTGGCACATAGACTGGCACATAGACTGGCACATAGACTGGCACATAGACTGGTCATTATGCACCTGCTGGTAATCCAGCATCCTCCAAGCCTTCCATCACACACAGTTTTAGACCGGTGAGATGACAGGAGAGTGGCTGAGAGACATTACCTTTCTGCATGAGTGCACCGTTCTCCACTGCTCTCCCTCTCTCTCTCTCTCTCTCTCTCTCTCTCTCTCTCTCTCTCTATCTCTCTCTCTCTCTCTCAGACCACCTGCTCTGTCAGGATGTCTGGAAGCTTCTCTCCAGCTCTATGCTGAATTGGCAGGAAATCAATCCTGAACTCGTCCTGTTCTGTCTTTATCCCCTCACCCCCTTCCTACACACACACACAAGCACATCTGGCAACCCAGTGCCACACAACACACACACACACAACACACATACGCCAACCATCCGATACTGTAGCCGGCAAAATACATTGTGGCGAAAAATACATTGTGGCGAAAAATACATCTTTAATTGTAACGTTTGTTAATTACTGAGAGATTTGGAGACTGAAAAAACGACACTGACTACAGATATTTATTATGCTAATGTATTCCGTTTTAGTCACAATTAAGTGATTAGAAAGCTGTCGTTCTCTCTTTCTCTCTTTCTTCTCCGTGTTTTAACCGTCCCTTTCGTTGCTTTCCAGCGTATTACTGTAATGAAGCCATTACTTCTCCAAGTGAATTTTAATGAGTTTTTAACTAACATTTTAATGAGCTATGCAATACCATAAAGCATGGATTAGGCTAATTGAATTTTGGGAGTGTGTGCTTTGGGAGGGGCCTGTAGGAGAGAGGTTCATTAAGAGTTAATTATACTGTTTCACCACGGGTGCAGGGCTCTGGCGGGGCTAGGCGCACGTCCGGCAGAATCCCGGGCTCCCCTCCCTGTCATTACCACACTGGCTGTGTGTGTGTGTGTGTGTGTGTGTGTGTGTGTGTGTGTGTGTGTGTGTGTGTGTGTGTGTGTGGTGTGTGTGTGTGTGTGGGGGGGGGGCTCGTTAGCCCAAATTATCATTGCTTTGTGAAAAATGTGCTTTGAAGGGGGGCCGTGTAAATTAGTGTTTGTCTAGGCCTGTGTTCTACCAGGGACACTAGCAGCACAGAGAGAGAGTGGGGTGTGATGGAATGTCCCTTCCCACCCTACACTCACACACACGTACTGTACACACACACACACACAGAATCGACACCCTGAGTCTGTCCTCTGCTTCTCATGTTGACCTTCCTCTGTGTTCCTGCTCTCATCCTTTACTGTTGTGATGTGCCCTCTCTCTTTGGATCCTGGAGACAGGAGCTCTTTCAACCTCCCTCCCCTCTCTCTCCCTCTAGCTATACCTCACTCTCCCCCTCTCTCTCTCTCTCTCTCTCTTCTCTCTCTCTCTCTCTCTCTCTCTCTCTCTCTCTCTCTCTCTCACTCTCCCTCTTCCTCCCCTACCCCCTCTTTAATGGCCTCTCTATTTAAAGATGCACATATCATACTGTATCATCACTGGTGCTTCCCCCAGTGTGCTATCACACCAGACCATATGACTCTGCCCCCGCCTGCATCTCCATACTGATCGGAGGTGACAGAGTGATGCAGCCTGCTGGGGCTCAGGATGGCTAGATATGGAGAGGGAGATCGTATCAGCCCTGCCTACGGAGCGAGCAGATGACAGGATGTGCACCAGCCGTATATGACTTTATTTCTAGAGGTTTCGTGTATGGAGAGAGAGAGAGAGGGAGAGAGGAGGAGAGGGGGAGAGAGAGAGAGAGAGGGCGGAAAGAGAGAGATGGAGAAAGAGCGGTGAGGCGATGACGATCCCTGTGAGAGACGGAGGGGGAGAAAGGGAATAGAAAGGGGATGATCGTCTGTGTTGATGGGTAGAGACACCCCCCCCCCCCCCTTCACTAAGGAGACTCCGCCGTGGGCTTCTGAAGACAGGTGGCCATACAGGCAGCTGCTCCTCCCACCTCACCTTTCACTTCCAACTGGGAGCGGGGGAGGGGTGCATGTGAGAGAGAGAGAGAGAGAGAGAGAGAGAGAGAGAGAGAGAGAGAGAGAGAGAGAGAGAGAGAGAGAGAGAGAGAGAGAGAGAGAGAGAGAGAGAGAGAGAGAGAGAGAGAGAGAGAGAGAGAGAGAGAGAGAGAGAGAGGACCTGCAGGTTGCCTCCCTGCTGAGGGGGTAATTCCTGCATCTGGATGGAGGTCAGAGGTCAGCCGTGGCCGGTGGGGGGCCAAATGAGCCTGGCCGGGTCTGAGACAGACCTGCCATGCAGACAAATAGTCCCTCTCATCTCCCCAGGAGCGCCCTACACCACATTACACGTCTGCCCTCTGCATCGACACTTCTCCCAAATATCCGATAGATTCTCAGCTGGCCTCGTGAATTCAGATAAGTGACTGTAGCTTCGGTTTATCAGTTTCCTTTCTCAGAGGGGGTGGGTGGGACATTGTTGTGTAACAGCTCTCTGCTGGATAAGGCACTTCTCCCAAACACTTGAATACATTGATATCATAGCTGCGAGCTAGCTTTTAAAATACACTCCGTGTACAGTGAGGGGTCCTGGTTGTGTTTCCTGTCGGAGCGGGGAGGAGGAGCAGGGGAGTTGGGCGCTGTGGAATGGCTCGGGGCTGCCAGCTCTGTAATCCTCTGTGTTGCTCGACCTTGACCTCTTGCAAAATATATGCAGTCAGGGGGTTGTCTTTTCACGGTAGTTAATGGGAAAAAATGTAATAACAAACAAATAAATATCTACAACCTCTCGCATTTTCAGTAATTCAGAAATATACCCTCCGGCCTTGAAGAATGTTGCACATTTCTCTCTCTCCTGCTCTCCCTGTGTGAGAGTGTGTGTGTTTCTGCTTTGCTGCTACAGCATGGTAACATACGAGGTATTGCTGCCATGTACTGCAGCTGTGTGTGTGTGACCACGGAACACACACACTTCTAATGATTACTGGCTCCGAGTTCTACTGCCAGTGTAAGACTCTCAGCGATACAAAGTAGTGTGTGTGTATGAGAGTGTGTGTGTGTGTGTGTGTGAGAGAGTGTGTGTCCTCTGTGTTTTCCTTATTGGCCGACCTCTCCATGTCAGCTCCTCTGCTGTTTCTCAGAGCTGGTTGCAACCCGAGTCTTCTCTCTTTAACTTCAGGATTTGATACCGAGCCAGCCGTACTTCTGCCCAACCACTGGGCCGTACCGTCTGCATGCTGGCCCCCTCTGCCCCTCGCCAACCTCTCTCCCTCCCTGATACCCCTCAGATCGCTGGCTGAGTAGATAACCATGGAAGCGTTGGAGGAGTCGTATTGTTTCAGAGAAAGGTCTTGTTCAGCCTGCAGCCTGACTGACAGATGTAGGGACTGCAGGCAGAGGGGTGTAAATGTATGAATACATCCATACTAAGCAGCGAGGGCCCAGCCAATGCGTGGAGCCCAGACACCTCCACGAGGAGGCAGGTGATCCTGGAGGAGGAAGAGCTGGAGGGTTGGGAGGACAGTACCTGCTGTAGGTCCAGCAGTGGGTCTCCAGAGGCTGGAGGCTTCAGGCTAGGATAGAGCTGAGTTCAGCACTTTGCTCTTCCTGCTAACGCTCATTTGCATCCATGGACCAGATGCACTGCTCACTCATGCATATCCACACACACACACACACACCTCCACAGAGAGATGAGAAATGTTTGGATACAGCCTCCAATCCCCCCCCCTCCCCCCACATACACACACACAGACACACACACACAGAGACACGCACCAGAAAAAGTTACATGCTCAAACTGTAAAGATGGGAACAAGCAGATGGTCAGTTTTAATCATCATGTAAACATACATCCTAGAAAGATAGACTATTTATAAAGGTTGTAGCCGTTGGATTTGAACAGATCGTGTGTGTGTGTCCCTTCCCATTCATCTGTTTAGTAAATGTACACATCTGCTCAGTGTGTTGCTCTACCACAGAGCAGAACAAACAGAGAAATACAAATCCTTTCACCCCACACATAATCTGTTTGTTTGAGTCTGGAGCCACACCAACAAGTGTGTGTGTGTGTCTACGTGATATGGATTCATTAGGCTTTAGCGGGAAGGGCTGTTCTGTTACAAATCAAATCTAATCAAATTTATTTGTATAGCCCTTTTTACACGCAAGCATGTCACAGAGGGCTTACAATGTTACAATAAACACTTACGCGGTGTGGAACACTGCATCGTTCACACTGACAACTCGCGCGCGCACTCACACCATTCGTGTTCCTTTTTCCAAAGTTAATTGGTCCTAAATCAAAGCCCACGGACACTACCTCTGAATGGAGTCCCACCAAACAGGCCCAGGAGAGCAGCAGGGGGCAGCTGGGTTCATAGTGGGAAGAGACAGGAGCCAGCAGGACTCCTGTTTGGCATGTAAACACAGGAGACACTGATGGTGCCCTCAGTGGCCAGGCAGGCTGGGGAGCAGCTCTCTGTGGGGTGTGGGGGGGGTGGGGGGGGGCGTACTAATAACGCCCCTCCCTCCCTCCCTGCCCCCCCACCCCCGTTTAGAGCACATCAAACAATAGCAGAATGCTTCCCAAGCCACCACTTTCTCTCCTGCTCTCTCCCCCCATCGCTAGCTCTCCCTTTCTCTATTCATCCCTCTCCTCATCCAGAGTCTCTCCTTTGTCCCTTTCTCCTCGTTCGCTCTCCTCTCTCTCTCTCTCTCTCTCTCTCTCTCTCTCTCTGTCTCTCTCTCTCCTCTCTGTAGCTCTCTGTCTGTCTCTCTCCTCTCCCTCTCTCCTTTGCGAGGGGCTGCTTTTGAATTCGTGTCACACAAAAGTCCCACTGTGCACCTAGCTCCAGCCCCTGGATAATTGGGTTGAAAGCTTTCTCTCTTCCTGCCCCCTCTCTCCCCCTCCCTCTCTCCCTCCCCCTCATCATCCCTTCGTCTAAATAAATAAATAACCTGATGAGAGTCAAAGGCGCGAGCAGCGCTCTGGAACCAGCCGTCCCTGCTGTAGACCCTCGCTGTCTCACGGCACCACACAGGATACATGGGGACCTGTGATGTTGTCCTTCAGGTGGCTCTCCACTGACGTCCTCCTCAGACAGGCCCTTCCTTCTCTGTTCTCTGTCAGTGGCCTCCTCCCTCCCCCTCTCCTGTCCTCGGCCGTCCCCTGACGCCCCACCAGACACCGCCAGCTTGGGCTTCCAGCACTCTGGGATTAGGTGGGTTTAGGACCAACAGGAAGGTGTCCGATTGTGCAGGCGCAGCGCGTTTCTGAGGCCAGGAGTCTGAGGAGCAGCCTGACTCTACCAACTCATATTTCACACAGACGTTCTTGCCTGTTCATCGGTAATACAGACGGGTACAACAAACTCAAACGACCCATTCAGGAATACATTTTGTATACCTGTGTGTGTGTGACTGAACTTCTGTCAAGGTGAAAGGCTATCTGTGTGATGAAAGCACAACCTGAGGCTGATTAGATACCAGACAGGGTTTGTTTGCCAGACCACCCACTGGCTCTTTCTCTTTCTGTGTGTGTTTTAAGTGTGTGTGTGTGTGTGTGGGTGTGATTGTGTGTGTGCCACCCTTGAGAGCTCTCACATGTGAGTGACAGCATGCTTCAGGCCATGCAGTCTGGCTTAGCTCTGCTAACTCTAGAGATTTCCATTCATATCAATTAGCCCCCAGTGGTGCTGGGCCAATCACATCACACCTTACTGGTGCTGGGCCAATCACATAACACGTTACCCCTGGAAATCCTCCCAGGTACAAATAAGATGCATCTGCCAATTCATACTGGTTTTAGATAAACACAACAAGGGCAGGGTTACACCATCCAACACTACTGTGTTCACACAAATGATTTATGATGGTTTTGTCTTTTCCTCCCTCCCTCCCACTCTCCCACTCCCCCTCCCCCCTCCCTCAGTGCTGCGTGATGACTTCAGACAGAACCCCACAGACGTGGTGGTGGCTGCGGGAGAGCCGGCCATCTTGGAGTGCGTCCCACCCAGGGGACACCCAGAGCCCACCATCTTCTGGAAGAAAGACAAAGTGCGCATCGACGACAAGGAGGACAGGATCACGGTGAGTGGCCACGCTAGCTGCTCTGCTAGCCACGCTAGCTGCTCTGCTGGCCAAGCTAGCTGCTCTACTAGCCACACTAGCTGCTATGCTAGCCACACTAGCTGCTATGCTAGCCACGCTAGCTGCTCTGCTGGCCACGCTAGCTGCTCTGCTAGCCACATTAGCTGCTCTGCTAGCCACACTAGCTTCTCTGGTAGCCACTGCTAGCACAAGATGGTCTAGGACATCAGCTCTGCCATCAGCTGACATAGAGTCTGACGGCAGTGCTTCCTGTTTGTGGGCCAATTAGATTCGAGGAGGGAAGCTGATGATCTCCAACACCAGGAAGAGCGACGCGGGGATGTACATCTGCGTGGGCACCAACATGGTGGGGGAGAGAGACAGTGAGACGGCCCAGGTCACCGTGTTCGGTAGGCCCTAGCAACCTGGAACACACGAAGACCCCTGTCACCACAGTATCTATGGTGCTGTCTTGCCCTGACTCTCACGCCCTCTCTTTCTGTCCCTTCTCTGACCTCCCACCCTCCCTCCCTCTCGCTCCTCCAGAGCGGCCCACCTTCCTGCGGCGGCCCATCAACCAGGTGGTCCTGGAGGAGGAGACAGTGGAGTTCAGGTGCCAGGTCCAGGGAGACCCCCAGCCCAATGTCCGATGGAGGAAGGATGACATCGATGTCCCTCGGGGGAGGTAAGACCCTCCTCAACCCGACGTGAATCAAGTCGGGGAGCTCTCCTCTCTCCCCTCGTCTCCTCTCCTTCTCACCTCTCTCCTCGACACTCCTCTCCTCCCTTGAGCCAGCAGGTGTTGAGCCCAGGCTGGTGCCAGGCTGGTTTATTTACGCTGCTTTGCGTAGTGGAGCAGAGGGGCGATCAGTGTCAGGCTTGTGTCTCGTCTCTGTGATGATAACTCAGAAGGATGGTCCCTGTGCCAGCTCTCACCTGCCAGGCGCCAGCCTCGCACTCCTGCCTGCCAGGAGGCATTAAACAGCCGTATTAGGCCGTTCGCTGCAGAAATTACACTCTCCTCTAACCTCGGAGAGCACTCTGTATACCCAGCTCTCTCGCTGACACAGCGCGTAGGTGTTTGCGTCAGCGTTTCAAGGTGGGCACGGGCATTTTACCTGAGGCTAATCTCACACCCACAGCATCACATGACAATGATCCCATTGAGAGAGAGAGAGATAAAGAGAGCGAGAGAGAAACAGAGAGAGAAACAGAGAGAGAAACAGAGAGAGAAACAGAGAGAGATAAAGAGAGAGAGAGAAACAGAGAGAGAAACACAGAGATACACAGAGAAACACAGAGAAACTGAGAAAATAAAGACATATCAAGAGAGAGATCATCTGTAGTTAGACAGAACCTAGCCCACATGGACCTGGGTATCTGAGATCCTGGTGGCATGACTGACAGTGATCCTGTTGTTCCTGGTCTCACTGGTCTGGTAGAGGCTGTGACTCACAGAGTCAACAACATCGCCACTGTACTGGACATCAAACAGACCCGGCCGGTAGTGAACACACACACCCACACACACACACACACACACACACACACACACACACACACCCATACACACACCCACACACACAGAGGAGCTGGCATTTCCCAAAGCTCCCGGCCCTGGTCTGTGTTTGTGTCTGATAAGGACTGGGTTCACCGGGCCTCAGGTCACTCCTCTGCCAAAACAAACTGAGAAGGCACCCCCCCCCCTTCTTTGATGTAGTCCTTCTCAGAGCACCACATGTGCTGCTCATTTAAATACACTAATTAACGCATGACGATATAGGACTATATTGTCCACATTTGCACTGTGGATGTACGGTCTAATTTGAAAGCGCAAGTAACAAGCGAGCGAAAACAAAGGAAGGCAAATTATTAAAATGACTGATCTTCCATCGTTTATAATTACACTGCGGAGATATTTTGGTTTTCACTTGTTATCTGGGTTCCTCCTAACTGTGAAGCAGATGGAAGAGAAGGAGGCTGTGTTATTCTAATGCTGACATTCTCCTCTGGCCGTGTTGTGCGGCGGAGCGAGCGCTGCGTATTGTTCCGTCGGTATCGCGCTCGACACTCTGAGGCTTATCTGCAGTCGCAACATCAAAACTGAGACACCCTTTCCCAAGCGCCGCTTCAAAACCGTTTCAATTCAAACGAAGCCACCGTACATCGGCAGTGTGGTGGAGCTCACAGCTCTGGTACACAGAACTCCGTCTAGCACCGTCTAGCCTGGGGAGTGTGTGTCGGTGTGTGGGTGTGTGTGTGTGTGTGTGTGTGTGTGGAGGGGGTACATGAGCGCCTGTGTGTCTTTGGTGGTCCCCTCTGCATGGGTGGCGGGGGCATATGAAAGACCCCCTGGGAGAAACCACTTGGAAGTTTGGGGGGGTGGTGGGGTGGGGCTGTTTATGAAGCATCTGAAAAGGTTACACTGTCCTTATTAATATGATAAGCTGCACACAGAGAGAATTAGCCCCCATCACTCCTCTCCTTCCCTTCCCTAAGTCTTGCTGCAGAGTGTGCACCGCGTGTGTGTGTGTGTGTGTGTGCTTGTGGGTGGAGCCAGTGCCTCAGCTGAGTAAACAGGACTTTAATGTGCTCAGCGTCTCTCAGCCTCCCATGCAAACACACACAGGCACAGAGGGCGCAGGGTGGCAGGGCTGGCATCTCTGCTGGGGAAAGCCGGCGATACAGTTATTGTGTCCTCGCAGCGGGAGAGTGGCGTGAACAGTGAGTTATTGCCTTTACAAGGACACAGTAAATAGTGCTGGCTGTTACAAAGAGGGAGCCGGAAGGTGATTGGTCGGGTGTCGAGAATAGGCTGTTCCCCGGCCCTTTCTCCCTCGGCCTCAGTGTGTGCAGCATCTGCCAGGCCCACAGCACACCGGCGGGGCGGAGGGGGACAGGGTTAGAGACAGCAGGGCGGAGGGGGACAGGGTTAGAGACAGCAGGGCGGAGGGGGACAGGGTTAGAGACAGCAGGGCGGAGGGGGACAGGGTTAGAGACAGCAGGGCGGAGGGGGACAGGGTTAGAGACAGCAGGGCGGCGGCCTTCACATCTCCCGGAGGGAGATATTCAGCCATGAAGTTCAACTACAAAAGCCTGCAAATCCCAAAGAAAAGATTGTCCCTGTGTATGTTATCTCCCTGAACCCCTGTGTGTGTTGCCCAAATCTCTGCTCGCTCCCCCCCCTCTCCATTCATCCCTCCATCCCTGCCCTCCTGCCCTGTGGCCTCGCTCCTATCTTATCTGAGCCCCCTGCTCTGGAGAGATGCCCATATGCAGACCTTCAGTCCCCCCTGACCCCAGGAGCCAAGGCCCTGTGTGGGCGCATGTGTGTGTGTGTGTGTGAGAGTGCTTGTGTGTGTCCTTCGCTCTGAGAGAGCTGTTAAAGCCAGCGTGACAGGAGCTGCAGTTGTGCTGACCCTTCACTTTCACTCATTTCTCACCTCCGCAATTCAGCAAGAAAAAAAAGATTGCTGTTGTGGTTCCTGTCTCCATTTCTGCCACTGATATATTAATAGATACATCTGGCATCCATATGCGGGAGAGGGTGTGTGTGCGTGTGTGCCCCATGTTCAGTCAGACTCATCTGCAGTAACATATACAGCTCTGAACCCCATCACAACAGATCCTTTGTTATTGATCAGAGAACATACAGTATGGTGTGTTGCGTTAATTAGAGAACATATATGGTGAACAGACAGAGAGGGAGGGAGACAGAAAGAGAGGGAGGGGGGTAGAGAGGGGGGGGAGGGAGGGAGGGGGGGAAGGAGGGAGGGAGGGGGGGAAGGAGGGAGGGAGGGGGGGGAAGGAGGGAGGGGGGAAGGAGGGAGGGAGGGAGGGGGGGAAGGAGGGGAGGGAGGGAGGGACTCCCCAAGAAGCCTAGAAGGAAAGTGATGGAGATGGAAAAAGGGAGGCATCCAGGGAGTGAGGAAATTAGGAATTTAGGAAGCGAGGGAGGCAGCTTTTGGCCCAGGGCCGACCGAGGAAGATGAGAGCCGATAGCGCTCGTTTAATTGAATCTCTCCCATGGTTGACAAGTGGTGGACAGGTAGGCCAGCTGACGGCTTTGATCAGGCTGAGAGGGGAGGCTTGGTTTCTCTGCTGCCAGTGGCTGGCTGGCCTCTGTCCCACACCCAGAGCCTTACATTACATTTACATTTACATTTAGTCATTTAGCAGACGCTCTTATCCAGAGCGACTTACAGTAAGTACAGGGACATTCCCCCAAGGCAAGTAGGGTGAAGTGCCTTGCCCAAGGACACAACGTCAGTTGGCATGACCGGGAATCGAACTGGCAACCTTCGGATTACTAGCCCGATTCCCTCACCGCTCAGCCACCTGACTCCCAGCCTTGGTCACACACACACACACACACACACACACACTCTCACACACACAGACACACACACGGCCAGATAAGATCTTTTCAGACTGAGTCATTTGGTCCGATGCCACCGTGTGTTCCCTCCAGCATAGCCGAGTGATACAAGACAAGTTACTGTGCCAAACAGGCCAGTCTCCAGGTATTGTATTTTAGCTCATGGCCCAGTGTCAATGCTCACTCTCCAGAGATGAAGAGTTGAACTGGATGTCAGGTGTAAAATAGAGCTGTTTTATGATGTCAGAGCTGTTCCATCTTGGACAGCATGAAAGGTTTCCTCAAAGTGTGCTCAGTGTTGTAGTTTCAACTCAATATGCCTTGTACATCGCACACATGAAGTTAACTAGCCTGACAAATACTTCCTGGCCTTGATAAGTGTTTACATTCTCATTAGTCCACATTCTGCTGCATATGAAAGCTAGAACTGTCTGTGTGTGTGTGCCTGTACTGGGTGTGTGTGTGTGTGTGTGTGTGTGTGTGTCTGTGTGTGTGTGCCTGTACTGCAAGACTGTACTGTGTGTGTGTGTGTCTCTCTCCATATCTGTGTGTGTGTGTGTGTGTGTGTGTGTGTGTGGAGGGGGCGGGGGCACCTTGGCTCAGTGCTTCTCTCCACAGGTCCTCTGTATTACATGTGTAATTACACTGCCACTTTAATGGAGAACAGAAACCTTCCCAGAGCTAAAGAAAGACCTACTGTTCCCCCGTGTGTGTGTGTGAGTGTGTGTGTGTTTGCATGTGCTGCCACAGCCATCTTTTATCTCCCACTGTGTATTTATAAATGTTTGTGTGTGTGTGTGTGTATCTCAACCTCCTTTTGTCCACCAGTGTTTCCAGTTCTCATTTCATCTAAGCTGTGTTGTAATAGGCAGTTGATTACAGATAGATTGAGCTCAGTTTTCCTTTAATAGGCTATAGAGCAGCCTGAGGTGCTGTTCTGAGTGATTGATGGAGTCAGGGGCTGAGAACAATGAATGTGCTGTCTTGTAATGTGTACAGCATTTGTGTGTAGCCGTCCACGACTGGAACCATGTAAGAGAATCTCCCAGGTCTTCGCTTCCGGGAGTTCATGTTGTTTTTTCCCCCAGCCTGTTCCTTGAGGGCAGAGTTGAGCCCCCTCTGTTAGCCCGTCCGTGTCCCCCACGACACGCACTCGTCTGAGGACGGCGTCTTGTCAGTCCTGCGGACGTGGGTCTCCTTCCTCAAACAGAAAGAGCTTTATTCCTCCTCCTCTCAGGCCCGTACCTGTGCTGGACTGAAAATGCCCCCTGTCTGCTGAACAAAGGACACAGTCACCACTCCTGGCTCAGTTAAATAACCATTAGTGCTGCGGAAAGACCTGTGTGGATAGGCTGAGCCAGTGAGAGCTGCGGAATGCACTTCAATAAAGCTGCCTCAGAAACATTAGTTCAGGAAATGTCATAACAGCTGAGAAGCAGCCAGACATGAAGGGAGATGAGAACTGCAGCTGGAGATGGCAGGCAGCCATCCGTACACCTGGAGCCTGTAGGGTCCCCGCTCTGCCTTCTGCAGGAGGAAGAGACCCCGACACACGGGGCTCTCTGGAGCTTGGCCAGCCTGTTAGACCCGCTATGGAGAAACTGTTGTTCGGAGCACACACAAAATACAGAAATTGTAAGTCATACCATTTCCTCTTGCTGAGATCACAGGATCTCTTGACAAGGTTCGTCCTGAGAGGAAGGAAGGGAGGCTGTGCTTTTTGGGATCAAATCGTTTCCATGGTGTCCCGGCAAGCCTTCTTGCCTGCCCAGCTCTGTCTGACTGTTCCACCCCACCCCACCCCGCCCCACTCCCAACCCCACCATCAGTGTGTGAGTGACAGACTGCTGGTAGCAGACCGTTGTCTGGCTGTCAGACTGCCATCCAGAACCCCCCCCCCCCCACTGCCCCCCCCCCCCCACTGCCAAAACACCACTCACTCTGCTGTGCCAAACACTCCAATTACAGAGCAGGGCAACAAACCAAACCGGCAGCATCCATCTCCTGTCAGAGTCACCCCCCCCCCCCCCACACACACACACACACAACTACACACACCACCTCCAAATCCTCAGAGGCAGTGAAGCAAGGATTGAAAACAGCCAAATCTTTTTGTCCTCCGATAGTCTGGCTTGCTTTTTAGGAAACAGCCTAAAGTGCTTTACTGTACCATAGTCATTGCATTTATGTTACTGCCAACACACACAAACATACACACGCAAACACACTCACTGAGATCATTAATATTAAAAGAGTCTGGCGGTTCCAGTTGAAAGCCCTCCTCTTCCTCTGCCTCTCTGCTCTGTGTCATTGCTGAATAATTGATCTTTCTCCTTCCTATCTGCCTTTGTCAGAAGGTCTACTGTTTCCTGCAGGAGGAACGATGAACAAACGGCTCGTTGTCTTTCTCTAGATGTACTGTAGCAGGGTCGACATTGTCTAGATGCTTCGCAAATAATTGGAAAGATGTATTGACTTTACAGTGAGAAAATAAGAGTTTGTTTGCCAGCCCTCTGGCCTTTGGGCCATATTAGCTGGGTGTTGTTGTTCCAGTAGCGAGGCAGCGAAAATCAGCATCATGTCTTAGAGAAGGAGTAGTGCCAGGGTGAGCAGTGATGATCATCATTTTACCCTAAGACCTTGTAGCAGCGTGGCAACCACACTAATAACACCCATCGCCAATCCACTCCACCAATCCCAGTCTCTGAAGTATCTCCTGCTTCCTGGTTTTAAAACAGGGTCGTATAAATGATTCACCTGGAGGACTTGTGTGTGTGTGTGTGTGTCTACAGGTATGAGATCAAATACGAGAAAGACGACTACGTGCTGCGAGTGAAGAAGGCGTCGGCCGGCGACGAGGGCACCTTCACCTGCGTGGCGGAGAACCGCGTGGGCAAGGGAGAGGCGTCAGCCAGCCTCACCGTCCGAGGTACGTGACCCCCCCACCCCCCGCGGCTCAGCCCCCCCGCAGCCACACTTCCACCGTCCGCCGAACGTCACGGAGGAGCCTCGGTTTAGGTCTTCCGAACATCTCTGCGGCTCAGGGTTTTGATTAGCTGTGCGACTGCTCCAGTGGACTGGCTCTACAAATGGACCAGATAGTGTTGAGTCTCCCAGCTGAGAGAGGTGGTCTGTGAATCCATTTAATTATTTACACACCACATTACACACACACACACACACATACACCTTCGCTCCAACGCCCCAGGGGGGCCACGCTCTCCTTCCAGTCACAGAAGCCATTTCACAGTTTACTGGTGCAGACGGTGAACCGTTCACTGGAGGTGGGCAAGGTTAATAAAAACATTTTAACCATAATCTCCCCTCTCTCTCTCTCGCTCTTCCCCATTAAATCAACCTGTTCAAGGCCTCTGTGGAGCGCTTTAACACCTCTGGAGGGGGTGTGTGTTCGGGGGGTACAACAACCTGTGGGGTCTATTTCAGTTGTCAGCCATTTTGAATATTGTACTCGTGTGGAAGCGTGTTCTCGGAGAGAGCTCAGCAGACTGAGTCGCTCACTCGTTCACACACAAACACCCAGGTGTACGCACATAGACGTGCACACACACACATTCACACATGCACACACACACACACACACAGAAACAGAGTCAGTGATGAACTACACTAGGTCTTCTATTGTTAATGTCAATATGGTGCTGGGCTTCAACAGCTGGAGGCTTGAATTAAATATGAAGTGTGTATCTCCTCTCTCTCTCTCTCTCTCTCTCTCTCTCTCTCTCTCTCTCTCTCTCTCTCTCTCCATCAGTGACTATGATGAGCGCAGTCCTACCTTGGTACTCCGAACACACACCACCCTTAGAGTAGACTTCATTACAGCAGACAGAGAGGATGCATGAGCTCACCTGTGAGCAAGGCTGTTCTGCTCCTAACTATTCCCTGGCGGCCTGTATGAAGGCTGCCACCCACACATCCTATTGATCAATGAGTCCTAATGGGTCTATGATTTTCTATCGATCTAAAAGCCCGACTGATCTGAGAGAATTGCAAGTGCTCCACCACCAGGGGGAGCTGCGATCAGATTAGACAGTGATTGCGAAAGATGACCCTGCTAGCTGGTGCAAGAGACCGTTTTTCAGGATGAGGGTGAAAGCAGTTTCTGTTGGCTCCTCTCTGTCTATGTGGCCTATGCTGGAAGTGTGCACCCCAACCCAACATGTCATTCATTCTGACTGCATTTTCTGTTTTCTTATGTCTTATGTGTTGTGGTTTGGTGTGTGTGTGAGTGTGTACGTGTGTCTTTTTGTCGTTGTTTATCTGTGTGTGTTTCTTTTTTTGGTATTGTCCATCCACTCCTCCATTGTGGTGTTTCCAGCTCGCCCTGTAGGTGAGTACCCATCCTTCTGAAGAGAGCTCCATCCTGCATGTGTTCACCTGCTGCCTGGGTCAGGGCCTTTAACCTCTAACCTCCTGTACTAACACAGATCCACCACCTCTCCCCACCAATGAGTGGTTCCCCTAAACCCTGACTGTTTGATTTATTTTCTTTGTCTAGTCCTCCTAGTCTACTAACCAGAGACTGTGCTAATCCCTAGTTCTCTAACTGATAGACCCATTCCCTGTAGTTAACTAGTGGATTAGTCGGTGCATCTGTGCATCTGGGTGTGGACTAGCCAGTGTGTGCCTCCTGGTGGTCCCCGGGGTCGGAGCCTGGTTACATTACATTTACATTTAGTCATTTAGCAGACGCTCTTATCCAGAGCGACTTACAGTAAGTACAGGGACATTCCCCCGAGGCAAGTAGGGTGAAGTGCCTTGCCCAAGGACACAACGTCAGTTGGCATGACCGGGAATCGAACTGGCAACCTTCGGATTACTAGCCCGATTCCCTCACCGCTCAGCCACCCGACTCCACATGGTTAACATGGATGAGTGGCAGCCATCTGGGGGGGACTTGGCTCAGGCAGCTGTGTGTCTTGGCCTGGCTTGTTTCCTCTGAGCTGGGAGCTGGAGAGCGGTGACTCACTCGTTCGTGTGGCTAGCCTGTTCCTTACTCCAGGATCTGGGAAACGGCAAGCTGTGGAGATAAGTTCCCAGAGTTGGTGTGGTCGTCAGTGGATTAGTTAGTGGAGGAGCTGGGCTGGTTTGGGCTTCTGGAGGGATGCAGTGTGGAGGGAGAGCATAGATCCTGAAATACCGAAGGGGGGGGGGGGGGAGAGGAGAAGACAGAGAGAAGAGGGAAGCCGGGGTGTCAAGGCGTGTCTGACTGGCCCTGCCACACGCTCTGTGGCAGAACCTTCACCACCAAGGCAGCTGTGGGTGCCCTGTGATTGTCATGAACTGTCAAGATCCAGCAAGATGGAGGAAATTATACATTCAGCCTCTAGGAAAAGAGACAGTAATTGCTTTAACCTCTGAATAAAATATGATAGATTGTGGGATTTGAGGGGGAACAATAGTGTTCTTGAATATGTGTGGATATGTAGTTGTTGTGTTGTCAGTCTCTGTCTGTCCATTTCTTCATTGTTCTCAGTGATGTTCGGCCGTGAGACCCCCTCAGACCATGGCGGATGTATCTAGTCATGAATTAAATATGGAGGCTTGATCATGCGTTTCCCTTTGAGGGCACAGGAAGAAGGCTCTCAAGTCATTAGGGTCCCAGAATCCCACAGGCCTTGTGTGTGTGTGTGTGTGTGCGCGTGCGCGCATGTGTGTGTGTGTCTGTGTGTGTGTGTGTGTGAGAGAGAGAGAGAGATACAAAGAGAGAAAGAGAGAGAGACTAAAGGAGAAGGAATTGTGGAGTTTGCCAGACAGTGACTTAGGGGCTGAAAGGCACAGGCTATCCAGGAAAGAGGCATCAAAACAGGAAGGCAGTAAATCTGTTGCCATCTGTAGCATTCTTAACAGTGTGTATCTTTGACAAATACACACTCCAACAAAAAAAAAATCACAAAGCTGAAACAATCAGGGGAAGATTTACACAGGCTGCAACAACCAGGAATTTAGACTACAGTACAGGATGCTAAGTTAAATCATATTATTGTATATTTTAATATATAATAGTACTAATACGTGATATTATAGTATTGTATAGTATTGTATTGTATAGTGCAGCAACTCCCAACCTGTGAGCCGCAGGTAATGCAGGTGGGCTGCCAAAGCAATGAAAACTAAAATATGAATAATTAATAAATATATACTGTTGGTAAATCATTATTAAAAGTTTGAATTGAGTTTTTGATTATACTGTGATACAGATTTTATAAACAGACCTTCAACTATGTTACATTCATTTGGATTCACTCAGATTCTCCCTTTAATGCAGTCAGAATAGTCTCTCATATCATATTCTTTTCATGTTCAACTTAATCTCAAAGTCTAACTGCTGAGGGAGTTTTTACCCTCAAGAAAACTGTGACCGATATAAAGTTTGACTGATAAAAGGAGGCAAAAGTTTTGCTCGAAATATAAGATGTGAAGTTATCTTTAGGTTAGGGTTGACTGAAGTCTGGAATTGCTGGCTATAATTGGTTGATTTGAATTTCCTCTGCGGGGAGCTTTTCGAGTGTAGAGTGTGAGAGCAGATGAGACTCCATCTGGGGCCAGAGAAGACACGCTCACTGTCACCTGCCAAACACAGAAGTCACAGAGAGGTCACTCGAGGTCATCTTCCAAGGTCAGAGGTTAGCCATTTAGCAGAGCTTGCCACAGTTCCCAGCCACCTGCCCTCAGTCATCACTGTTGCGGTTCCTGTTCAAATCAAATCGAATCAAATGTATTTGTATAGCCCTTTTTACACGCAAGCATGTCACAGAGGGCTTCACATATGCCCATAGAACTGCCCCTCAACCAACCTAAACCCTCAAGGAAGACAAGGAAAAACTCCCAAAAAACTCTCAACAGGAGAAAAAAAAATGGAAGAAACCTAGGAGCAATTCAGAGAGGGATCCCCTCCTCCAGAGACGGTTGGTGGGAGAGAGGAGCAGAACACAGGCTAAACATAGTCATACAGTGTCGATGGGTTTTTAAAACACCAAAATCCATTATTCAACTTTATAGATGTAGGACAGGACCGGGAGACTCGCGACCAGGTCCAGCGTTGGCTGACCGACGACTAGGCAGGTGCTGACAACTCAAACCCCCCACACCACAAGGGATGTGTGTGGGGGGGGACAGAGAGAGGAGAGCAGGGATTAGAGAATGCCAGGAGCAGCTAACAGTTACAGTCATAATAGAATGAGATCCCCACCGGTCAAGTGTGGACTGGTGCAGCAATTTAACAGAGCAAAAAAGGGGAATTTGATGCAACCCCACACACCAAGACAGCGACAGCCCCCCTCATTTGGAACATGAAATCTGTTCCAGGGGAAGAGAACTCTAAAATAAGTTATACTTAAAGAATAAGGATGGAAACAACCCGTCCCCCGTTGCCTCCAACTAGTAACATACTTACCTTTAACAGTCGTAGAATTGACTAAACAATAACGTTTTTAACCTAATTTTAAACGTCGAAACAGTATCAGACTCCCTAATTGAGACGGGTAGTTTATTCCAGAGAAGAGGCGCTCTATATGAGAACGCCCTACCTCCAGCTGTTTTTTTCTTAATTTTGGGAACCACCAGATAGCCGGCATCTTGAGATCTAAGTGTCCTTGCGGGGCAATAGGGTGCAAGGAGACCGGAGAGGTACAGTGGTGCCAATCCATGCAGAGATTTGTAGGTTAGTAGTTGTTCCAGAGTAAGAGTGGAGTTACAGCGTATGATAACACGTGGAGACACGACAGCACACATGCACACACATCTCCAGACTGGCAGGAGGAGACGTGTCACTCCCCTGAACGCTCCCAGACACAGGAGTGAACATGGACACACAGTCCTGGAGGTTGGCTCCTTTCGTCTCCCTGCAGCACGGTAGTGGGTGTGTGTCCCGCTCCATCTCGTCCTCCTGGGTCTGACGGATGACGGGTGTGTCGAAGCCCGGAAGGTCGTCATTCATTCGTGGATTCGTTCACCTGGATGAATGGCCAGTGTGGTTGCCATGGCATTATGGTCCCACTTCACAGTGTCGGTCCTCCCCTCGTCCCAGACGGATGGTCTGAGGGGGGGGGGGGGGGGGGGGCGGTGACACAGCAAGGTCCTATACACACCCTGCCCGGTTTGGCCTGAGCTGTGCCTGTCCTTGCTTGACACCCTCTAATCCTCCTGAACTGCCCCCCCCCCCCCACCACCACCACCATCACCCCCTGCTGGTAAATCACCTCCATTGGTCTAATTGTGTCTTGTTAACTTTGACCCCAGCGTCGCCCCAGTTTGTGATTCGTCCGAGGGACCAGATCGTGGCTCAGGGGCGCACGGCCACCTTCCCCTGTGAGACCAAGGGGAACCCCCAGCCTGCTGTATTCTGGCAGAGAGAGGGCAGCCAGGTGAGAGCACACACTGTCTGCACACACACACACACACACACTAACACACACCACCCCTTGAAATATATGGGAACCTGCCCTTGGCTATGTTTACTATGTGACAGTGTGTGTTTGCGTGATTTGTGTCCTCAAAATTCTGCAATCCTGCTATGTACACATGTACACTCACACACACACACACACACACACACACACCACTGTTACAATCTACAATCAGTTTGTCTGGCACACAGACTTGCCAGATCCACCTTTGTTCCGACAAACGACAGTGTGTCAGGTGGAGTGCTAATCAGTTTCCCATGACCCCTGCTGATAAGAGAGATCCTATCCTTCACACACACAAATAGGCTATTCAAATACCTGAGACTCCTCTCTTTGCTCAACAACAGAAGCAATTAAGAGCCTGCTGGGGCTTGTAGATGAGCCAGAGATAAGAATCAGGTCTCTCTGAGTTCACACATACACACACACACACCTCGAACACACACCTCGAACGCACACTAGCCAGAGGCCAGATGATTACAGCAAGTGCCACTCAGAGAATGAATAGGAGTGAGATAGTGGACATGCTGAGCTGCTGACTCATACCTGTATCATAGCACACACATGCTCCCACACACACGCATGCTCCCACACACACACACACACACAGAAGTACTTCGCAGTTCACGTAGACTATCACCTGTCACCCACAGAGGCTTGTTGAAACCCACACCAGCCACACTCACATTAAAATAAGCCCGAGACATATGAGTCAGTACCACACTGAATCACGTAGATCAACACCCATTCATCTGTAGGACCCACTCAGTACATAGTTGCTCTCCAGCTTTGATTGGGCCTTTCACAATGGTTGAGTGACAACAGTCTCATCCTGCCCACATCCTTTTATGTTTGTTTACCGAAGCCCATTGCTTTCTCTGCTTCACTTCAACCTTTCTCGCTCTCTCGTACATTTCTCTCATTCCATCTTAAATAAGATATGAAGGTATTTGTTAAGAGAACAAATTAAAGCGGTAATTAAGTCATTAGAAGGGAGAAAGGCCTTTCTGCCACACTCCTGGATAATGAAGTGGACATCTATCATGTGCAGGAGCTGGGTAGGGCCTAATTAAAAAAAACGACATAATTTGCAGCATTAAAGTCATTATGTGTAATTGAATCCAGCTAATGTATCTCTCCTCTGTTCGCTGGCTTTAAGGACTTTAGAGAAGGCCTGAACAGAAGAAGGTGGGTTAGGTGTGGGGGGGGGTTACTAGCTCAAGGCCACAACAGAAAGGTAGAGGAGAGGTTTCTGTCAATGTCGAAGCTTGCAGCAGGCTATTATAGTCCTCTGATCACCTCTCATTAGCTCCTTTCTCTGCTAAACACCCAAGATTGATTCAACTCTCAAATGGAGCATCCCCTCCCATTGATCCCCCCCACACACCCACTCCCACCCCACCCCACACACCCACTCCCACCCCAGCCCACACACCCACTCCCACCCCACCCCACCCCACACACCCACTCCCACCCCACCCCACACACCCACTCCCAGCCCAGCCCACCCCAGCCCGCCCCACCCCACCCACTCCCTCTGTTCACCTCCACATCCACAGTCTACCTGGGCTAGGCAGGGAGGGTGCTGTGTAAACATATCAGCCCAGAGCAATTAGTAGAATCAAGCAAAACAAGGGCATCAAAGCCCCCCCCGGCAGTCTAAGCAGCCCTGAGAGCCCCCACCAGCCTCTGACTTGGCAGGAAATAAATGGCTTCCATTATGCAGAAGCCAGCTATCAGATCTCATGCGTGTTTAATTCCGAATGGTTCTTTGAAACTGCTCAGTGTGAGTAAACCAGAGGGACGTGAGTGTGTATGTCTCTGTGTGTGTGTGTATGTAGGGTCAATTGGACGTGCTCCTGACTGTAATCCATTTCCCTGCTAATTGTGCTGCTCCTCCCTGGTCCTACAGAACCTGTTGTTCCCCAACCAGCCCCAGCAGCCCAGCAGTCGCTTCTCCGTGTCCCCCGGCGGAGACCTCACCATCTCGGCCGTGCAGCGGGCCGACGCCGGCTACTACATCTGCCAGGCCCTGACCGTGGCTGGCAGCATCCTCGCCAAAGCTCAACTGGAGGTCACAGATGGTGAGAGAGACTGCTGCATAGCCGTGTCCATGCCAGCGCGCTAGCACGCACACGACTGAGCATGCTCCGCTCACTGAGAGGTGCTGTGGACACGTGCGAGCGTGCACACACTCCTACACGTAATCTGGCAAGCGCACATACATCCACCCACCCACCCACACACACATACATACACAGGAACGTGATTCGCTTAGACGGTGAGATACGTACGGATCACTCCTCCCTTGTCCAATGTGCTAACCCTGCTAGCATTGTGGTGAAGGAGCTGCCTTTCATTTGCAGTGAATGAATTAGAGCACATTTCTTGCCCTGTTGATTCTGTAATATGAAATGTAGCCTTGAGCACATACGGAAGTACTCTTTTAAATGGAAGCAAAAACAACGTTTTTTGTCTGGGTGAGGAGTGAAATCATGCCTTGTCTGAGAAATAGGCCTGCAGAATGTGTTTTACACTCTGTCATGACCTTGCCTTGCAATATTTGATTTTTTCCATTTTGTTAGATACTATTTAATTAAATACTTTTTTTTTGGCCGGCAAGGGAATAAAACATTGACCTTGCATCCAAGTTTAATGATCAAATGTGTGTGTGTGTGACAGTGAGACAGTATCTATGTGTGTAAAAGTGCTTGTGTGTTTATGTGGATGGTTGAGTGTGATTGAGGGAGGGAGTGTGACAACAGTTAGCGTGTGTGTGTGTGTGTGTGTAGGTGTGTGTGTGTGTGTGTGTGAGAGAGAGATGAATTATGGTCTCCTGCTTGGTCTCTGTGACTCTAATCTGTTCAGCTAGGGAGAAGGAGAGTAGACAGCCACACATATGTCTGCGCCAGGATCAGATTGGATAAAGATTAACGCCTCAGACGCTGACACCATTTTAAGAACTTTGAAAATCTGATATGTCATATTATATAAGACTTGCATTATTTAATATAAATAGTATGCAAGACTGCTCTCATTTGCTGTACTTGTACCACAGTTCTGACTTCCTGTCGGGACAAGTGTGATGGCACTTACAGACAACCCCGTTACTCCAGTGTGTAATGGGATTCAGTATGAAAGTGTGGACTGTACTGTTAATGTACAGTATGTATATCTATCAGTGCTGGAGTGGAGGGGAAGTGGAGGAGGAGGAGAGAGGGAGGCAGACTGGTGTTGGGCAGGGTAGAGGGAGGGAGGGGAGAGGGAGGCAGACTGGTGTTGGGCCGGGCAGAGGGAGGGAGGAGAGAGGGAGGTAGATTGGTGTTGGGCAGGGCAGAGGGAGGGAGGGAGGGAGGGAGGAGAGAGGGAGGCAGACTGGTGTTGGGCAGGGTGGAGGGAGGGAGGGAGGAGAGAGGGAGGTAGATTGGTGTTGGGCAGGGCAGAGGGAGGGAGGGAGGAGAGAGGGAGGCAGACTGGCGTTGGGCAGGGCAGAGGGAGGGAGGAGAGAGGGAGGTAGATTGGTGTTGGGCAGGGCAGAGGGAGGGAGGAGAGAGGGAGGTAGATTGGTGTTGGGCAGGGCGGAGGGAGGGAGGAGAGGAACAGAGCAGAGGAAGGAGGGCTGTTGCGAGGTCATGGTCACACCTGCCACTGGGTGCAGGTGATTTACAGTCGTCCCCCCCTCCCAGGTTCAAGGAGATCTGTAATGAGAAATTCCTGGCCCAGACAGCCAAGGTCTTCGTCTGTCCCCGCCTCTCCTCCGCCTGCATCACTCCATCATGTCATCCTCCCATCCGTGCGCCCCACAGCGGTTCACACCCTGGCTGGGCCTTATCGAGATGGCCACTCATGGCTCACCGTGCTCTCCTCTCGAATTAGGAGTGTGCTACTCATTATCCAGACCAGAGAGGTCTGGATAATGATGCCTAGCCTGTGTCTGCCGTGTGGAGATGTTTCTCTGGACGAGACCTCGGCCGTAGGACTACACAGGGCTTCATAGTAACCTTAACGTGGACTTGATTCATGCTGGGTGATGGCAGTGACAGAGACCTCCCCTCACTGTATTAATGGTGTGGGCTGGCCTGCTGCGAGGCTCTGGCTGGACAGATAGGGCTGTTCGGAGAGCTCCCTGGGTTTGGAGCTCAGGGTAACGCTACTCACATTGATGTTCCACCTGATAAAAGCATTCCGGTGTGGAAGGACAGGGTTGAAATATTATCATAGAAATATAATTCTTCAAGCCCCTCTGCTCTGAATGCTGCCTTGCTGCTTCCGCCTGTTTTCTTTATCAACTGAGCTCAGGAGGAGCGCGGCCTTGCCAAATGGTTTCAGTCGGGGAAAGCAGATTGGATTCTGTTTTTGTCTGTTTTCAATGGAAGAGGGTTTGAGAGAAAAAGAGAAAGAGAGCAAAGAGGCGGGAGAGGAGAGATGAGGGTGTGATGATGTGTTGAAAGGTTACTGAGGTAGACTGGCTAATTAGCCCCTGCAGGTCTGACATCATTAATCCATACCTGCTAATGAATGGGTTCCTCCAAGCCAGGGGACTCCACATTATTCAACTGTGAAATATAAACTGGCCGTGTGCTGGAACTGGGGCTCACTGATAGAGCACCTCTGACATTTCTACTTCTTCACAGCAGAAGCCACAGGCATTTCCAACACATTACGAATGCATATATTCATTCAAATATGATTCAACATTTAACATCCATCTCAACAAGGATAAATAAACCGCACCAGCGGTATTTCCCTGTCGTGAATCTTGCCGCCGCGGACCCAGTTGCGTTCAACTTCCCCACATTCAGCGGAGATTATTTTCAGGTCTTGGTAGTGCTGAGAGTCAACTCTGTTTGTGGGACATGATGAAGTATTTAACTGAACCACTTTGAGTCTTAGACTCATGCTCACCACCACACTCAACCACACAGTGTTGATTCCTCGACCACATCAGTCACGCCAGTCCCAGCCTGGCAAACACTTCTGCCTTTCCATTTCCTGAAGACCCAGGGTTGGTCATTGTATTGTGGTACAATTACAAGACCTGCAGAATAAGTCGTTTTAAGAATAGTTACACACATCTGCTTGCTGAAGGAATGTTCTATTATTTTCACTTGTCTGAAGTCTGACACGAAAGAAAACAGCCAACCATCAACATCAAACTTGTTGCAGTTTTGAAATGTTATTGTTATTATTTTATAACATATAACATTTTCTTCTTTCCTTTTCTTCCAAAACTCTCGTCCAATCCCCAGTGCTCACAGACAGGCCGCCGCCCATCATCCGCCAGGGCCCGTCCAACCAGACCCTGGGGGTGGACAGCGTGGCGCTCCTGAAGTGCCAGGCGTCGGGGGATCCCGTCCCCTCCATCAGCTGGCTGAAGGACGGGGCCAGTCTGCTGGGCAAGGACCCCCGCATGACCCTGCAGGAGCTGGGCAGCCTCCAGATCAGGGGCCTGAGGGTGAGGAGCTACACACACACACACACCCCCCCCCCCCACACACACACACACACACCCCCCCCCACACACACACACACACACCCCCCACACACACACACACACACACACCCCACACACACACACTCACACACGCACACACGCACACACACACACACACACACACACGCACACACACACACACACACACACACACACACACACACACACCCCACACACACACCCCCCCCACACACACACACACCCCACACACACACCCCACACACACACCCCCACACACACCACACACACACCCCACACACACACCCCCACACACACACACACACACACCCCACACACACCCCCCCCCCACACACACACACACCCCACACACACACCCCACACACACACACCCCACACACACACACCCCACACACACACCCCACACACACACCCCACACACACCCCACACACACACACACACACACCCCACCCCCCTCCACACACACACACACCCCACACACACACACTCACTCACATCACTGATAGGTTCAAAAAGCACCACACCACACACACACACACACACACACACACACACACACTCACATCACTGATAGGTGCAAAAAGCACCACACCACACACACACACACACACACTCACATCACTGATAGGTGCAAAAAGCACCACACCACACACACATCTCTGATGGGGTAGATACTCTTCACACCACCACACACATATATGACTGGGTTATGTACTCAGACTGCAATGATGTGATTTATTATTGTGCAAACCTCGTGATCATTCTCTCTACCCTCAGTGTCCCGTCAGTCACCTTGTCACCTTGTTTCTTCCCTCACTTCCCAGTCCATTCCAATCTTCTTGTTACACTCCTTGAAAGCATTATTACAGTAACCTTCCTTCCTGTGATGGCATTTTTACACTTCTGTCACTTTGTAAAGAGATTGTCTGTGTGTCAGTGTGAGAGCATGCATGCTTGGACGTGCAAAAGTGCACAGTGCACGCTTTGGAGAATTTAATAGGATGTGGCCTAGACATAACTTAGATGGACAAGGTGAATCATATTCCCCTAAAGAGATGAATGGGCAGTATTGATTTTTGTAAATTGTTTGATACTATCACTTAGTGATACGGCGGGTCTTACAAGACTCAGCTGGGGAGCCCTGGCCAGGATCCAGCTATAGAATAGACACACACACATTTACACACATTCACACACAGACACACACACACATTTAGGGTAGATTGAATTTAGAACGCTCACATCTCCGTCTTCCCTCTCTGAGGCCTCGGAGGAATATCCATTAGGCTTGACAAAGCTGCCGAGCGCTGACATGTTATTTAATAAATGTGAGGAAGGAGCAGGGACAAAAACCCAACAAACAAGCAAAGTTCCAGCGAGGGATGGAGAGACAGGCCAGCTGTCGACAGTCCAGGGGTTCAGCAGCCCCCCCCTCCTTAAATTAATTACCTCCCCTTTGTTGTGGTTGGCGGGACAGTGGGAGGAAGGGGTTGGGGGATAAAGTAGTGGAGGGGGGGGGGTAGAAAATGGATTTCATTAAGAAATTAGCGTCAGCACTTTGAGGCTCTCACAATGACACACGGCTGTGGCAGAAGCAGAGTAGGACCCTGATGTCACCACGCCACCATTCAGAGCAGCCGTGATGGAGACCGCTGCTCTCTGCTCTTTGTTACTCCCTCCCAGTGACGAAACGCCGTCCCTGCAGCTAATGAGCTGTTAGCTCAGTCAGAGTAGCGTTCTGACGGGATGTTGTTTTGTCCCTCTCAGCTCTCAGACTCTGGCATCTACACCTGTGTGGCTGCCAGCTCCAGTGGAGAGACGTCCTGGAGTGCTTTCTTAGAGGTCAAAGGTAAACACGTCTCTTCGCCACATGGGTTTACCTACATTGATAAAGCCGACTACGTGCTCACCACTCCTGTTCCTCTCTACCCCCCCCCCCCGACCTCCTGTCATCCCAGAAGTGGGAGGGGTCATGGTCATGAAGAACAGGGACGAGAACGAGCTTCCGGGCCCTCCCTCCAAACCTCAGGTCACCGACGTCACCAAGAACAGCGTCTCGTTGTCTTGGCAACCTGGGCTTGCGGGGGCGTCGCCCATCTCCTCTTTCGTCATCGAAGCCTTCAGGTCAGCCAATCAATCGCCACTTGTATAAAATCCCCCTGTCTAACAGGCTGTCCTTGCACATATTCAGAATGCATGCTCTGTGCACGCGCTGTGACTGTAACGCTTGTTTCTGTGTGTTCACCCCGCAGCCAGTTGGTGAGCAACAGCTGGCAGACTGTCGCAGACCACGTCAAGACCACCCAGTTCACGGTCAAGGGGCTGCGACCCAACACCATCTACCTGTTCATGATCCGGGCGGTGAACACCCAGGGTCTGAGCGACCCCAGCCCCATGTCTGAGCCGGTCAGAACGCAAGGTACTGGGCCCTCGTCACTGCTAGTGTAGACGGTCAGAACGCAAGGTACTGGGCCCTCGTCACTGCTCGTGTAGACGGTCAGAACGCAAGGTACTGGGCCCTCGTCACTGCTAGTGTAGACGGTCAGAACGCAAGGTACTGGGCCCTCGTCACTGCTAGTGTAGACGGTCAGAACGCAAGGTACTGGGACCTCGTCACTGCTAGTGTAGACGGTCAGAACGCAAGGTACTGGGACCTCGTCACAGCTAGTGTAGACGGTCAGAACGCAAGGTACTGGGCCCTCGTCACTGCTAGTGTAGACGGTCAGAACGCAAGGTACTGGGACCTCGTCACTGCTAGTGTAGACGGTCAGAACGCAAGGTACTGGGCCCTCGTCACTGCTAGTGTAGACGGTCAGAACGCAAGGTACTGGGACCTCCTCACTCCTCCTGTAGACGGCTCTGCCTGTGTAGCAGCAGTGGAACAACTATGACTGTCATAACTGTGGGAGACTTTGGCATTTCAGGCGTTTCTCACTTTCGATTCGGTTCGATTTTCCCATTTGGCTTTACCTTACGTGGCTCTGGAGAGTAGAAGGTCACGGTGTTCGGGCTTCAGTGTGGCTGTAGATAGGTATCAGCCCCCGTCAGCAGTGGAACCAGCAGCTCCGTAGAGAACAACTTCAGAGGTCAAACTCCCCATCTCAGCCTACCTAGCTCATTAGCGCTACACTCAAGCAATTATGTAAAAGAAACTCAGTTAGAGCCATCCCTGCTATGTTAATGATCATAACAGCAGAAAATGACTGCCTCCAAATCCAGAGAAGATTAGATTAAGGTTCCATGCAGACCACAGTCTCCATATTATGTTTATCTGATAAGTCCAATGCTGCAATTCAGCTCTGAAACTGTTGGCTAAACACTGTCGAAACACAGGCCAGGACTTCACTGAGACTCCATTTGAACACTAGTTTCTCTTTCCAGTTCAGCTCAAGGGCTTGTGTTGACATACAGAAATGTTTATTGAGGATGGCAGTCAATGAAGATGAATTGATTTTTCATGTCTTCCAAACTGCATTTGGCCAGTCCTCCTGTATTAGGAGCCTGGGTGATTCATGACTATCTTGGCCTTTCTCTTTGTGGGCTGTTTGGGAATATATTTTCCTGTGAATCATTTGGTATCTTACAGTACTGTATGTTCCTCTGTAAATGAGGCGAAACAATGTTCTTTGGCCATAGTCTGCGCTCTAAAACCACACTTAGTATAGACGTCATGCGCTGAGGTTTACATTTTCTTTGTACTGAAAACACATGCAAGCTGGAAATAGGAAATGGGCCGGAAAAATAGTGTCATGGTGTCACCCATTCATCTTCTGCCCAGTACGATGGAGGTTATGTATTCATTTCTTGGTTATGTATTCATTTCTTGGTTATGTATTCATTTCTTGATGAGGTTCTTCGGTCGGGCTTCAAAAGGAGCCACAAAGTCACAGATCAAAAGGGTTTTATTCTTCCCAGCCCAAGATCTCTGGTTCTTTCTTAAGCCTAGACAAGTACTTTAATAAAAAAAAAAAAAGGGGTGAGGTCATTCTAATGCAGATTAAGTTGCTGCTTTTTAAATGAAGTCATGATCACAGAGTGTCCCACAAGTCTTTGTGGGTCCTGATTGGTCTATCCTTTCTCTCCTTCAACAATACCACTTCTGATAGACTCTTTGTGAGGGGAAATCAAGTGAACTGTGAAATTGTATAGAAAGCTATGTAATGCCACTCACTTTTTTCTCTCTTTCCCACTCTCTCCCTCTCTCTCGCTATACCCCCCCCCCCCCCTCTCTCTCTCTCTCTCTCTCTCTCTCTCTCTCTCTCTCTCTCTCTCTCTCTCTCTCTCTCTCCCTCTCAGACATAAGCCCTCCAGCCCAGGGTGTTGACCACAGACATGTTCAGAAGGAGCTTGGGGAGGTCATAGTTCGGTTGCACAACCCTGTTGTCATGAGTCCTACAACCATTCAGGTCACCTGGACGGTGAGTGTTGCTGCGATTGGACAGTCCACATGTCTGTCACAAGCATACTTCCTGTAGGATGGATCTGCAGTCTGCATGTATGCTGGTGCCCTTTCTATATAGATGAAATCCTTTCATATCATATATGATTGAACAGGGGAATTACATTAACAAGCTTGGTGCTTAGCTCTAGATGAAATATTCCACTTACATTCTATTTTTTATGTATTTTATGATTTAAGAACCTCGTGCCTTGAAGTAAAGACAGATTATATGAAAGTGAAGTGGGATCTTTGAAGCCAGCTAGGTGTTCCTCAGGGCACAGACAGGTTTTCATGTCAGGAAATTTGAGTCAACTCTCTGAGTGTTCCCAAAACTGGAGCTTTGAATTGTTGTAATTGCTGACTTTAAAGAAAGTGAACATCAAACAGTTGAGAAATGGTTTGTTTCTGCTGCAGTAAACATGAAGAGGCGGTTCAGGGACATCTGTCCTCTCATTAATCTTAGATACATCTTCTGTTCATTTCCAATTAAACAAGGCTTCTCACAGACGCAAATAGACTGAGATTAATTGTGTATGTTCTACATGTTTGTGTTCCTCCATCTTGACAGTGGGGAGTAAACCAGCCCTTCTAAACACCCACACACACACACACACACACACACACACACACACACACACACACACACACGCACACACATGCATACACATACACACACACACACACACCTGCTCCCCCAAAACACAAATGTTCGCGCTGTCACCCCCTCCATCAGGAGAGACATGTGCCAGAGACACACTGTTTTATTCATTTGGAAACAGTGCTGGTCTGTAGCAGTGAGGCTTCTGCCCTGCTTTTGCAGTACTGCAGCATAACAACAAAGACCATTGTAAAATGTACATGTATGATCCATCATGGTCCTCCGGGTTGATTTTTATGTTGGACCTTTGACCGTGGTTAAATAGTTCCTGTTTATTTGTGCTGAGCTGCTATAAATCCCTCAATAACCGGTATTTATAGAAGTGTCATTTAGTGACATAGGGCGCCTGCTCTCATTTCTAAATGAACCACATTAGCAGTTTTCCCGGTGACATGTTTATTGACCCTTGTAATACATTCTCACCCTTAGACGTGCGGGCTAATTTAATGCTAAAGCATAGCTTTATGAGTGTGTGTAGAATCACCACAGATCGCGGCTACCTAATCAATCAGGCCTCGTTCAGTAAACAGAGTGCCACTCTGGAAAGCTTTTATATTTCCAAATCATTCCATTAATGAAAGTTATACACCAAGGGGAGAATCCATTCTGTTGATTTACTCCAGCAAACACTGGCAAAAAAACAGCTGCTTAATATCCCTCTTGAAGGCCCCACTCTCTTCTCTCAGTGTTAACAAGCCATTACTGGGAGCTATGCATCCCCCTTCCTCAGCATAAATATGCCTTTTCCTCTTATCTAAACGGGCCCCAAGTTTAAAGAGGAGGCCCCTTATCTGCAGGCCAGCCCCAGTCCTGTCCCCAGGGTCGGGTCTGTTCTGTAGGTCACATCTCATCTTCATAGCCCCCTGTCTGCCTTCTCTTCTCCCTCCTATAGGTTGGAGGTGTGTGTAAGTGTGCATTTGTGTTTTGGGGTGTGTATTAACCAGGTATTAACTTTCACACACACACACATAAACACACCTACACTCCCAGCCCTGTGCTTGGTGCCTGGTGAGACCTGTCTTTGGTAGTCTCAGTAGTTGATATTTACAGTAAGTGCTAGACATTCATATGTGTTCTGTTTATAGCCATGCTCCTGAAAGCCTTTTTATGGGGGGGTTGGGTGCTGTACTGTGTGTGTGTGTGTGTGTTGGTGAGATAATGTCAGCCCCCTCTCTTTCAGTACTAATTGAGCTAAGTGTGTCAGACTGGATGATTAAAACAGGCCATTAAAACTGTAACAGCCTTTAGAACGGCATCACACCACACAAAAAAAGAATACTTCTGCTGAACATCACTCTACAATGTACTCTGCTGGTTGAAAGCTCTGCATGTGTGTCCTGACGTCCCCTGCCTGGACTGAGCCCAGCCCCTGTTTTCTCCCTCCGCAGGTGGACCGCCAGTCCCAGTTCATCCAGGGCTACCGGGTTCTGTTCAGGCAGGCGTCGGGACTGTCCTCCCCAGGACCCTGGCAGACCCAGGACGTCAAGGTGCCCTCGGAGCGCAGCGTGGTCCTCTCTGGCCTCAAGAAGGGGATCGTCTACGAGATCAAGGTCCGCCCCTACTTCAACGAGTTCCAAGGCATGGACAGCGAGTCGAGGACGGCCCGTACCACGGAGGAAGGTGGGTTCCCTCCTCGGAGAGCGTGCTCCGCGGAGAGGGATTGGTTCCCTCACACACGTCTGACATGTTTCACCGCGGCGTCGCTTTCAACAGGCTGTGGTCATGATAAGATGGTGTCACGCATAATGTCCTCTCCCTGCAGTGACATTGTGGGGGGGTTTCTGTGCGCGTGTCTATGTTTGTTTGTGCGTGTGTGTTTGTGTGTGTGTGTGTGCGTGCGTGTAGACCTGCCCTGCGTGCTGACCTTTTCTGCTGTGCTTGTTTGTTTATGATTGGTGGTGTTTTCTCTGGGCGCCATCTCATCCATCACCCTGCAGCTACAGCCTGAGCTGTGATTGGATGCCACGCTCACTTCCTGCTGCTGGGCGGATCAGTCGCCCTCAGACAGACACACGCTTGCACGCGCACTCTGCAATTTCCTCCACTCCGTTTTCAGCTCATTGATTGTTATAGAGACAGAGATGAGACAGAGAGATGACACCAGCAGAACTTAGAGTACCCACAATTACACCCATAACAACCAGCACCTCACAGGCCAATTATTATGCAGAACAGGGCGCAAGATGTACTGTACCACAGATGCACGGTTCATGCAGCCGTATACACGTTTACAGCTCACACGGTGTATGGTCTCTGCCCCCCCCCCCTCCACCCCTTCCCCAGCATCGTCATGGCTGCAGATAGCAGACAGTTCACATCCTATGGAGGTGACAGGCCCATTTATTTCCCCTGTCGCCCCTGAGCCTATCTCCTGTGACCAGCCTGTACATGCACTGCTTTATACTGTACACCCTGTGTTGTAGCTGCCAACACATTGCACCACACACACACACACACACACACACACTGACTCACACACACACTGACTCACACACACCCTTCGTGTCCCTTAAGTCCCAGAGCTCCACCCTGTCTGTGCAGTTACCAGGACTGATACTGCTTCCTGCTTCGGGTCTACCTGCTTCCTCAGAGTGCTCTGCTCTATTTATATCCCAGCTCTAATGGGCCTGGGTAGCCAGCCACAGTACACCTGCAGCCAGCCAGACAGCCACCCTGCCGCAGACAGTCACTGTGCCGCAGACTCCTGTGAGATTAGGGGACTCCACACCAGAGCTGTTAGATTGATGGGGAATTGTAGTTGTGAAAGTGCTTAAAGCCGAGCGTGTCCATTAGTTAACACAATTAGTTGGGTGGCTGAGCGGTGAGGGAAGCGGGCTAGTAATCCGAAGTTGCCAGTTTGATTCCCGGTCATGCCAACTGACGTTGGGTCCTTGGGCAAGGCACTTCACCCTACTTGCCTCGGGGGGAATGTCCCTGTACTTACTGTAAGTCGCTCTGGATAAGAGCGTCTGCTAAATGACTAAATGTAAATTAGAGAAGGCCCAGAGCAGGTCCGAGAGGACCCTGGGACGATGCTCTCCTATAAATAATGACTATGTCTCTGTAGGTTTGTTTAGTTTACCTTGATTTATTTTCTCACCCATGTGAGACATTGAAATTACAGCCCCAGATGGATGACTGTAGCTTGAGCACATTCCAGTTGACCTGCTGTAAAGAGCTGTCCATTTATTATGCTAAACACAGTCTCATTATGCTAAACTCACAGTCTCATTACAGACCAGTGCTACATCCAGTAGCCTGTTGGGATAGGGGAGGGTCAGTCCTATCTGACCAGGCCCTACCCCCGACCCCCAGGGGGAAGACCTGTGGAGGAGGCCCCCCTTGACTGCAGCTACTCTGCCCAGGGCCCAGATTACCCTTCTGCACTGTTTAATATGGGAGAGTTAGTCTCCTCTGTTTAGTATGGGAGAGTTAGCTACCATTAGCCTCCAGCTCAGCTGTGTGGACGTGAGGGAGACAGGGGGGCCACATTCCTGCCAGCCATACATCACAGCGCTAATGGCTCTATTAGCACAGCCTTCAGGGCCTCCAACGACAAATGTGTATTGTTTAGCGCAAATATGCATAATAATAAGCTGCTAAATCATTCATAACATTAACTTTGAATGACATTGCCTCTGATGGCTGCTGGGTGATGTAGCGTTGTGTCACCTGTGTCTAATCCCGCCCCGCTGGGTGGGTGTGAGGGTGGGGGCTCCAAGACAGGATGGGAGATGGGTCTCTCTCTGGGTAGATTGTCTGTAATAGGGTGAAGGCATTTGGTTTATCATTGGAGCCATTTGTCTTCTGCCATGACTGGTCCCGCTGGCCTTTCAGGGGGTCAGCATGTGACCGGCCGGCGCTGAGGGATGAGCGCAGATTTGCAGGGTGACACATGCTGTTCTGGGAGAGAGAGGGTAGGGGCTGGTGGAGAGAGGGAGTGGGCTGGGGGGGGAGAGAGAGGGGGAGAGAGAGGCAGAGCAGGAGTAATTGACCTGTCAGTATTCTGCTGCGGTTTGCCTCCCCTGCCAGTCACCACGGAAATGAGAAAAACATTATTTTTCAAATATTATTTTCACCTGGGTTTGATGTTATTTATTTCGTGTGTGCCAGGTCAGAGGAGTGCTCCTATCAGGCTGACAGCACTGCGGGGTTAATAAAACACAGGCCTCCACACTGTCTCTCCTGACTGGCGCTAGCCCTCTATCTGTGGAGGGTTACTGCTCTATCCCTCCCCCCTGCTCCTAGGCCGCTGGCTGTAGTTCCACCCGCCAGATCGATGAAGTCAGTCGATATGTTTACCTAGCCCTTGTTTCATTTCCCCCCCAAAATACATTTCTTCATATTTCCCTCACGTCTGAGAGACTCTCATCACATAAGCCTGTTGACCTGTGTGCTGGCCAGGCTCAGCCAAAGCTGCAGTGGTTTCCTGACAGAGAGATGCTGTCTGAGACGGTCTCCTTAGACATCTGGAGCAGCACTCTGGAGCAGAGGCTGGGCTTATTAAAGTCGAGTGACATGTTAACCTGTTTACGCTCCTGTTTCGCCCGCGAGACAAAAATGCTGCCTCCCCCTTCCTCAGTTACGACGCACTAAATTCTAAAAAATATATTTTTTAGACGCTACACATGTTATACATCGTTGGAAAGCTACGATTCTTGTGCTTCCATTGAAATAAACCAATTCAAGATCAAGTCGCAATAGCAAGCAAAGTCAACGTCTTTTTCCGGTGAACATTCCTTCAACAATGCCAAAGAAAAAAGTTGTACTCACCCTAAGTTGTTCAAATAGGTCCAGGTGTGCAAATCATGCCATCAAAACTTGATCTGCGTAAGTCCCAAGGGTTCAAAGTATCTAACCATGTAAAGTAATTCGTCCAAATACAATGTTTTACGTTCATGAATAGCCATTATCCTTTGTTTCATTATGCAAGTTAGCCGACGGAAGAAACAACTTGTTCACATAAAAGTGTTATTTTCTCCGATTTATCAACGGAGTATTTACAAAATGAAGGTCTCAAAATGTCCGTTGAACCCTCCCCTTTTGATTGACACCTTGTTCGACCCAATAGGAGCTTCCATGCCCCGTTGACAGCCCTCTAAAGCCAACTAGGTCTGTGCGTCCTGCCCCCCCCCCGCCCCCCCCCCCCCACACTCGTTCTAAACAAATTTCTCGAACTGGCTTCGACTGGCTCTGAAATTAGCTCGTTAGCCTTGTAGCTGACAGCTAGCTGAAAATGCCAATACCTCATTTGTATGCGTCTGTGGAGCCTTCAAAATAACAGTCGATTGCGCAATATGGTTGACAGAATCAGTGTTCTTTGTGCGCCAATCCTTGGAATCAGATAAAGCACTCCAATGTGTTCATGCTTCAGTTTTTGTGTTTCAGTATTACTAATTAGGGATTTAGCTATTATATATGATATTTCTAAGTACCAGAGATGGGCCAGAGATAACAATTATGAAAAATAATACCTTTTTATTTGACCTTGACCTTGGTTACAAAGGGTCATTTTGGAGTCTCCAAAAGACCCTTTTAGAAAATTCCTGGATGTACTCTTATAAAAACATGTGTCAAATATGAATATATTGTGGTATTATGTTTGACTTTTGATTTGAATTGGGTAAGGCTTCAACCTGTGGTCCAATTTAGTCTTCCAGATAATACCTACCACCTCTAGGCCTCTTCAGGCCTCTGTTTTCAAAACAAAATCTAGGCGGAAATAGAAATTTTCACTTTCCTTGTGTTCAAGCTTCTATTACTCAACACTAGAAGGACTGACAGGGGTCCTGACAACAGGGGACATAACTTCAGAGTGTCAGCTTTCAAAAGAGATCATTTACATGCATGTACTCCAAATGGTTCAAGAACAGCTTCCAATTTACTTTGGGTATGCTGTTTAGGCGTTTTCAGGCAAATTTAACAGGAACATGAAAAGGTTAAAGATAGATGTGTCAGGCCTTTCTGCTCTTCATGTAAATCCTCTTCTAATGAGCTCCTGTACCTGCACCCACCTGTTTTATCCTTCACCCTTTATCCTGTGTGTGTGTGTGTGTGTGTGTGTGTGGATTGGTGTGAACTGTGTGATGTCCTGTAATGCCCCACCACCTACTCCATGCAACCTGTTGACATCTCTCCCCCCCATCTCTCCAGCTCCCAGTGCCCCCCCCCAGCAGGTGACGGTCCTGACAGTGGGCAGCCAGAACAGCACCTCCGTCAGCATCTCCTGGGACCCCCCTCCTCCTGACCACCAGAACGGCATCGTTCAGGAGTACAAGGCAGGTCCCACCCTCACATCAGGCTGCACGTGCTCAGTACAGCCTAACCCTCACGGAGAGGATCAGGATCGCTCCAAAGATTCATCTGACCTCCCAGAGGCTGCGTGTCATGCTGACTCTCTCTTCCTTCCTCTCTCTCTCTCTCTCTCTCATTCAGATCTGGTGCCTGGGGAACGAGACTCGTTTCCACGTGAACAAGACTGTGGACGCAGCCATCCGCTCCGTGCTGGTGGGGGGGCTGCAGGCGGGGGTGTTGTACCGGGTGGAGGTGGCCGCCAGCACCAGCGCAGGGGTGGGGGTGAGGAGCGAGCCTCAGACCATCATCATAGGTAAGACTGGGAGGGGGGGTGAGGGGGGGGGGAGTGAGTGATCTAATGACTGACGAGGAGTATAAGTATCTATTGATTAGCCATCCATTACTGTGGCGCTTCAACCGGTTAGTCCACCTATAGAATATATTGTATTACATTAGAGACATCTTCACTGCAATTAAGCCGTGGGGAAATAGAATCCTCTCTTATTAAGAAGAAAATGTTTACTGTTAGATAGCTTATGGCAGAAATGATTTAGTCATTAGTAACACCCAGCCCGGCTGGTCATGATCTATATGGAGAGACTGCAGATTGGGTCTGGTTTGACCCATAACTGATGCCTTGGCCTGGGCCTGTTATTTTCCCAATGTCACTCCCGTAATCCATCTACTAGTCCAAGGTGTGTGTGTGTCTGTGTGTGTGTGTGTGTGTGTGTATGTGTGCGCGTATTGGATCTTCTGGTCTTATTATGCTTCATGAAATAGTGCCAGGCAGACAGGTGTGAGTGGGTCTGGATTGGAGATCAATATCCAGCAGCATGTGTGCTCCTCATCTCATTGCTTCCATGCTGCGGGTCAGATAGCAGAGTGAATTACTGTAGGCCCTGAGCTAAGCAAACAGCCGCTCACCTGGGCTTTGTCGTAAGCTTTCCGGCTTCCGCCTCGCTCAGTCTCCGCATTACATTTCACAGCACACCCACAAGATGAATGTCTGACTCACACGGTCAATATGTTCTCTAATTCACGAGGGCAGGGTGTATTTTCCCTGAACCCGGCAGCCTCTGACCGCATCCCGCTCTGATACCGCTTCGATTTATGGGAGCAGATTACCTGTTGGGGAGGTGTACTGTATTCTCCAGTGTTCTGGGATCCCTGACTCTGATCCCCCCCCGCCTCCCCCCAGGCAAGGACTTCCGAGACGTGATCATGAGCGGGAACCGTAACAACAGCATCACGGAGCAGATCACAGACGTGGTCAAGCAGCCGGCCTTCATCGCCGGGATCGGAGGGGCGTGCTGGGTCATCCTCATGGGCTTCAGCATCTGGCTGTACTGGAGGAGGAAGAAGAGGAAGGGGCTCAGCAACTACGCAGGTTAGACACGCACGCGCACACACACGCGCACACACGCGCGCGTTCTCCCTAGCTCCCTTTAGCCTAATATCTCTGTTGCAGCTAAGACTTAACCGCTTGTCGTTATCACGCACGTTTTCCAGATTGTTCCACATAGTGTGAGCAGGATGTAACTCTCTCCCCCCCCCCCCCCCCCCCCCCCCCATTAGAGCTGTTGCCACTATCCATCTCAAGGAGGTGTTTAAGACACCGGCAGCTGTCACGAGGCTGGAAGGGCCAGCTCTCTGAACGCCAGCAGGGCACAGTGTCAGGGGACCAGTAGCTGTGGGGTTGTGCGAGGTTGACCCGTCCGCCCACAGTGTTGTTGATGCCCAGGGTGATGGGGCATGAGTGGGCTGGCTGCACAGCTAACGCTGGTCAGTCAGGAGAGACAGAGCTAGGCTGGAGCGGGCACATCTCACCTCCTACACAAACCGACACGCGGGCGCGCACACACACACACTGACATTTAAGTGTGAGAAGGGCAGCTGAACACCCCTCCCCCAGTTGATCGCTTCCCCACACCACTGTTCTGATATCTAATGAGGGCGTGGGAGGTTGTAGGTAAGGCACTTACATAAGACATCTGGTATTAGTCAACATGGACCTCATGACTTCACTGTATAAACAGTGTAAGGAGTTGTGTTAGGTTGTCTGGATGTATTATTGTCTTCATATGTCACGACTTTGGCATCTCAAAGCAATCTGCCCATATGTTGTTGTCACGCAGGCAGTGAAGTAACAGCAATCTGTTCTTCATATCTGTTTGAATCACGCTGTTTGTTTTGTGTTTTGTTTTTGTGCTTCTTTGGTTTGTGCCGCTGTCTCTGCATCTTTGTGGCCAATGAGCAGGCTTCTTCCTGGCCCTGTGTAATGGAGTGTGGGGGGTGGTTGTGGTTTGGCTTATACAGCCCCTCTAGGCCCCTCCCCCCCCTCCAGTCCCAGTACACAGAAGCACCCCCCCCCCTCCCCGATCCAAAGCACTGCTTACCTTCTCAGGCCTTTAACACTGGACTTCTCTGTCTTCTTGTTTTGCAGTTCAGTCCTTCACCTTCACCCCTGCAGGTACTGTTCATTTGTCCCGTCTCCTCATCCCCATCCTGTCACAGGCCCCTCCTCTTCCTGCCCACAGGACCCTCCCCTTCCTGCCCACAGCATTCACCAGTTCTGGTAGACCGTCCTCAGGACACGCCCAATACAGAACCAAACCAGGCCCCATATCTGGACCAGATACAAGCTGCTCATTTGGTTACTCTGGTTTTGTTATTGGCGATGGCCTGAGCACAGACTCCAGCCTCGGCCCCTCCCCGAGAAACCAGCTTCCATCCTGTGCTGTGTTGTCCTGTGCTGTGTCATCCTGCGCTGTGTCATCCTGTGTTGTGTGTCGTGGCTGTCTGTGTTTGAATGAGCCTCCATGTTGCTGTTCTTCTCTCAGCGTGTGTCTGGCATTGCATCCATTGTGTCCCAGGTATGTTCCACCCTGCTCTGAACTCTCATGCGTCTTGTTTGCCTTCTGCTCCGGGGCCCCACGGGGGACATTTTCTTTGTCTTCTCTTCTTTGTTGTTCTGATTGTCTCTCTTTGAAACACTTCATGTCCCATGATGCTTTATGTCCTTGGATGATTTGGTCAATTGCAGTTAACTTGATAGCTGTAACAAGGTTAGCTCTTTCTGTAAGGACATGTGTCCAGTCCCAGAGTGGACATTGGACTGTGTCTGGCTGCCACAGACCACAGTCACAAATCCTCGTCGAGGACAACAGAGCGATAGAGACATTTGGACCGTCCTCATGGATGTCTTTGAGACATGAGAATGTGAGTCTGCAGTGAGTCCACCGTGCCGTGCTGCTGTCAGTCTGTCTGACTGAGGCGAGGCGAGGCAGTGTGCCTGTGTCCTGTCTCTGTCAGCTACTGCAGAGGTGATTCACAGTGGTGTGGAAGCAGCCGGCCAGCAGAAGGAAGATTTGATGGAATTTTTATACGCTGATTACCACCCCTACCCCCCCCCCCACACACACACACACACACACACACACTCACACACACGCCACTACACCCCAGATGCTTATTAAAGGGGATTAATCTGTATTCATATTGGAGAAAGTGCTTATCTGGAAGAAAGGAGTGCCACAGTCTCTGTTACTGCCACATCAGTCTGGCTAACATGAAAGTCCTCCTCTGCTGCCCACAAATGTGCCGGAGCACAGATAGGGACTTCAGAGGCCTCCTCGCTGCAGACCCACACACACACAAACATACACACAAACACACACACACGCCTCACACAGTCCACACACACTTCACACACAGACACATTCAATCCACAAACACACACACTCCACACATACAAGCGCACCTCCCTAACTCCCCCTTTTACCATCCCCCATGTGTAAGCAGTGGGGAGAGGGGGACAGAGAGCGACGTCACGTAGCTTACTGCTAGCGAAACGAAGCTTCAGTGGAGAGAGAAGGAAGGGCCCAGAGCCTGGTCCCTTTAAGATCACACTGTCAAAGACTTATGCAAATGAGCCGGCGTGGCTGGAATGAAGCTATCATTGATAATACAATCTGTCGTTATCTAAGTAGCAGTGCTGGATAGCGAGGGGGGTTTCCTGTTATATGGTTTAGCATTAATGGATTTTACTCGCTTTGTGAAACGAAACGTAAACAATAACATCAAAGCAACATTGGCATTTTAATGTTCATCAAAGGAATCATGAGCATTATAGAATCATTCATCCAGCTATACAATGGATACAAAAATACCATGATGGCCAACACCCTGTGTAGTTTGAGAAAGGTACAGTCGATGACAGGGCAGACAGGTTCCTCTCATGGAGGCTCTCTGAGATTCCCACACTGCCACCCCTTCCTCCCTAACATCTATCCATGTTACAGCAGCCAGAGAACCCTCTCTTCTCCTCTCTTTGGGGAAGTGTTCACCCAACACGTGTGGGCTTGTTGGGAGACCAGCTGAAGAGAGGCCGAGAGGAGAGCAGGAATGTTCATCCCTCCTCCTCCTCTCTCTCCTCCTTTCTTTAATCTCCATCTGTGGAACAAATGAGCCAAATTACCATCCGCTTCTCAACTGAACCAGGGCCCCCTCTCTCTCTCTCCCCCCTCTCTCTTTCTTCCCCTCCCCTCTCCCTGTCTGTTGCATGGGGTGATTTCCAAAACTCTCGCTCCCCCCCCCCCCCCCCCCTCTGCTCTGCACATTTCCTGTGATCCATTGAAGTCCATGTTCTCAGCTCTAAAGCTTCCTTGTCATCACTCGTGTTGAACAGAGATGAAACAGATCGTCCTCTCTCTTCTCCTCTCTCTTTCTCTCTTATCTCTCTCTCTTCTCTTTCTCTCTCCACTCACTCTCTCTCCCTCTAACTCTCGATCTCTCTCTCTCCTAGCTGACAAGGCAGGTCCTTACTATCTGCAAATCAGTGTAAACGGAGCGGGCCCTCATACGGAGCTCCCTAAACGAGGGAACCCTGCTAGCATCGGCAGCGCTAACTCCCTGACGTCCACTGGACGTGGCGTTCAGACT